>NC_057808.1:256355563-256595703 GCF_018294505.1 Triticum aestivum | reverse complement strand
AGGCCGGGCGGGAGGCAGGCGGCGGCGGTACGGGCCGGGCGGGTCGGCGCGGTGGAGGCCACCGGACGCTGACGTGGCGGCGGCGGGTTTGCGTCCGGCCCGTACGGACACGTCCGGCGCGGCATGAGGGGATCTCCTAGGGTTTCGTCTGCGAATGTAATCTCGGGGTGCTCACATATAAATAGGTAGAGGGATCTAGGAGGCTCCAAATGAGGTGCGGTTTTCGCTCGCACGATCGTGATCGAACGACCTAGAGCATGGAAGAGAGTTTGGTGGGTTTTGGGCTGGTTTTGAGGGGGGTTTTGCTGGACACTCAAATGGACTTTGCGGATGCCCGGTTAACCGTTGGAGTACCAAACGACCTCCAAATGGAACGAAACTTGACCGGTGGTCTCCGGGTGGTATAATAAGGCCACTTGACAAGCCTCGGTCCATTCCGAGAATGTTTGACACCCGCACACGAAAGAAACCAAGAGGGGTGCACCGGAGGAGATAGGAGCGCCGGATTGCAAAACGGACAACGGGAAAAATACTCGGATGCATGAGATGAACACGTATGCAAATGCAATGCACATGATGACATGATATGAAATGCATGACATGAACAAAATGCAAAAACGAAAAACAAAACCCGACCACGAAGGGAATATCATATCACCTAGCCGAAAATGGCAAGAGTCGGAGTTACAAATATGGCAAGTTACGTGCGGGGTGTTACAAAAACCACCAAGGATATGTATAAAGGTAAAATTGTGTTTACAACCAGAGTGCGGCGTTTCGGTGCCCAGGCTCATCTGCACCCAGTCAGGAAAAAAATCAAAACAAATACTAGAAAAATTCAAAAAATTCCATTTTTTTGTGCAGTAGATAATTTGATGCGCGAGGTTCGCTCCAATTTTCAGATCATTTGAACATTTGACCAGCTCTCAGCAAAAAAGAAAAATCGGGTCAGAACAGTGTGTGAATAGTAAACTTTTTTACAGATCACGAATTTGTCTTTTTTGCCGAGAGCTGCTCAGATGTCCAAATGATTTGAAAATTGGAGACCTTGCACATCATATTTTCTACCACACAAAAAAATGATTTTTTTGAATTTTTTTATTATTTGTTTTGATTTTTTCGTCAGCGCGGGTGCATATGAGCCTGGGCTCAGAAATGAATTATCGTTACAACCACCACTAATGAACAACTGACAAAAATAACCAATATTTACTTTGTTGCGTGCAAATAAATCCATGTTTAAAGTGAAAATGCTAGAGAAATTATACAAAACATGAATTGCCCAACGGGATTCATCATGAAACTACATTTACTACGGCATGCATACTAGGCATGTAAATGATAAACGAATAATATATATATAGAACTATGTTTGCAAAAGTATTATATGTCAAATGTCATCATATTTGGTCCCAAATTTTTAATAAAAATAACATACTCTCATTATTAAACTTTCTAAAGATCTAGCCCGCGCATCGAGCGGGCCACTTTGCTAGTTCTAAGAATAGCAAACATCACGTGAAGAAGCAAACACTTAGGATCAATCGAAACTAACCGATAGTTGTTGAAGGAAAAAGGTGGGATGCCAATCGGGGCATCCCCAAGCTTAGACGCTTGAGACTTCTTAAAATATTATCTTGGGATGCCTTGGGCATCCCCAAGCTTGAGCTTTTGTGTCTCCTTAATTCCTCTCATATCACGGCCTTTCTAAATCTCAAAAGCTTCATCCACACAAAACTCAACAAGGACTCGTGAGATAAGTTAGTATAAACCAATGCAAAAACCTTATCATACTCTACTGTAGCAAGTCACTAAAATTATTATTCAACATTGCATATTAAATGCCTCAGCATATTTAATAGTCCTATCCTCAAATATAATCATTAAAGAAGCAAACATATGTAAACAATGCAAACATAACAGCAATCTGCCTAAACAGGACAGTCTCTAAAGAATGCAGCAAGATCCATACTTCCCTAGCTCCAAAAATTAGGAAAGAAAATTCCCACTGTAGTAAATTTATCAGTGCTTATTATGCAAAAGGTTTCAACATTTTATCACATTCTGAATTTTCTAGGAAATGTTTGCAACAGCGGTAAACTTTCTGTTTTGAAACAGCAACATGTATACTTGCAAAATAAGCATGGTAAAGGCTATCCTTGACATTTTTATTGAAAATAGAGATGCAAAACATTATTATAAATAACAGCAAGAAAATACTAACAAAAGAAAATGACGCTCCAAGAAAAACACATATGATGTGGTGAATAAAAATATAGCTCCAAGTAAAGTTACCGATGAACGAAGACGAAAGAGGGGATGCCATCTGGGGCATCCCCAAGCTTAGGCTCTTGGTTGTCCTTGAATATTAACTTGGGGTGCCTTGGGCATCCCCAAGCTTAGGCTCTTTTCACTACTTATTCCATAGTCCATCGAGTCTTTACCCAAAACTTGAAAAATTCACAACACAAAACTCAACAGAAAACTCGTAAGCTCTGTTAGTATAAGAAAATAAAACCACCACCTAGGTACTGTTGTGAACTCACTCTAAATTCATATTGGTGTAATATCTACTGTATTCCAACTTCTCTATGGTTCATACCCTCCAATACTACTCATAGATTCATCAAAATAAGCAAACAACACATAGAAAACAGAATCTGTCAAAAACAGAACAGTCTGTAGTAATCTGTATCAAACGCAAACTTCTGGAACTCAGAAAAATCTACCAAAATAGGACGACCTAGATAATTTGTTTATTGATCTACTTCAATTGGAATCAATACTTTATCACTTTCTGGTGATTTTTAACAATTGTTTCCGTGAGCAGAAAGTTTCTGTCTTTTTCGGCAAGATCAAATAATTATCATTCAAGAAGATCATATAGGTCTTACTTGGCACAAACACTAATTAAAACATAAAACCACATCTAACTAGAGGCTAGATGATTTATTTATTACTAAACAGGAGCAAAAAGTAAAGAACACAAATAAGATTGGGTTGCCTCCCAACAAGCGCTATCGTTTAACGCCCTTTTAGCTAGGCATGATGATTTCAATGATGCTCACATAAAAGATAAGAATTGAAACATAAAGAGAGCATCATGAAGAATATGACTAGCAAATTTAAGTCTAACCCACTTCCTATGCATAGGGATTTTGTGAGCAAACAATTTATGGGAACAAGAATCAACTAGCATAGGAAAGCAAAATAAGCAAATCTTCAAGATTTTCAACACATCGAGAGGAAACTTGATATTATTGCAATTCCTACAAGCATATATTCCTCTCTCATAATAATTTTCAGTAGCATCATGAATGAATTCAACAATATAACTATCACATAAAGCACTATTTTCATGATGCACAAGCATAGAATTTTTATTACTCTCCACATAAGCAAATTTATTCTCATCAATAGTAGTGGGAGCAAACTCAACAAAATAACTATCATGTGAAGCATAATCCAATTGAAAATTAAAATCATGATGACAAGTTTCATGGTTATCATTGTTCTTTATAGCATACATGTCATCACAATAATCATCATAGAGGCAACTTTGTTCTCATAATCAATTGGAACCTCTTTCGAATAGTGGATTCATCACTAAGTAAAGTCATGACCTCTCCAAATCAACTTTCATCAATATAATCATCATAAATAGGAGGCATGCTTTCATCAAAACAAATTTTCTCATCAAAACTTGGGGGACTAAAAATATCATCTTTATCAAACATAGCATCCCGAAGCTTGTGGCTTTGCATATCATTAGCATCATGGATATTCAAAGAATTCATACTAACAACATTGCAATCATGCTTATCATTCAAAGATTTAGTGCCAAACATTTTAATGCATTCTTCCTCTAGCAATTGAGCACAATTATCGGAATCCTTATTTTCATGGAAGACATTAAAAAGATGAAGCATATGAGGCACCCTCAATTCCATTTTTTTTGTAGTTTTCTTTTATAGACTAAACTAGTGATAAAACAAGAAACTAAAAGATTCGATTGCAAGATCTAAAGATATACCTTCAAGCACTAACCTCCCCGGCAACGGCGCCAGAAAATGCTTGATGTCTAGTACACAAACTTCTTCTTGTTGATGTTGTTGGGCCTCCAAGTGCAGAGGTTTGTAGGACAGTAGCAAATTTCCCTCAAGTGGATGACCTAAGTGTCGTGGAATTGTCACGGCAGATGTCCTCGAGCTAGGACTTAGTCGTGGAGCCATCGCTACTAGGAAGCTTGAAGGGGTTAAGCAGGACAAGGGATACGAGGGTTTATACTGGTTCGGCCCCTTACGGTGAAGGTAAAAGCCTACGTCCAGTTTGCGGTGGTATTGATTAGGGTTTCGATGACCAGGGAGCTTAACTGCTATGCCTGGCTTTCGTCGAGATTGTTCTTGTCCCTAAACCGCTGCCGGGTCGTCCCTTTATATAGGGAGGCTGACGCCCAGCAGCTCTCAGAGTCCCGGCCGACTCATAAGAGTGTCCGGCTCGGACTCTCAACTATTCTTGCCTTACACTACAAGTTCTACCATAATAAAGATTGTAACTACGGGCTTTAAGCCACATCCGGGTCTTAAGCCCATCTTCGGCCCACCGTCTTTAAGCTTGGCGTCGGGCTTCTGGCAATGACCATTAGAGTAACCCGGCCCCTCCTGGCGGGTGACTCTAAGGTCTATATCCTCAACATTAGGCCCCAGATTGATTTGAGCCGGCTCATGTCAATCTTCAATCCTTTCGACAGAAAATCGCCGGCTTACAATTTTGTGAAGACCATAACCCGGCGTGACGTCATCCTCTGGACTCCGGATAATCCGCCGTGACGTCATCTTCCATTAAGCCCGTTTTTTACTCCGCCAGATCCGCAACGGATCTTTACCTTTACTGTCATCCCGAAAATCGAGGCGTTTCGTGAGGAGATAACCACGCCGTGGACTCCTTGATTCTCGCGCCCACTTATGAGCTCGCCCTTATAAATAGGCCGGCCCGACGGGCTTCTCCGCCACCCTTCTTCCTCCTCGCGCCACTGCTCCTCTACTCGAGCTCGAACTCTGCCGCCGCCGCCTCGCCCCCGGTCTTCGTCAACCTCGGCCGCTGCATCACCCTGACTCGGTCCAGACAAACGGCGGCAACCTCCGCTCCTCTTCAGCATCGGTGAGTCCTTGCTACTCCATAGGGCAGATCCGCACTAGGGCTTCATAGTTCTTCCTCTGTTCTTCGTAGTTCCTCGCGGCCCGCAGTAGATTTGAATTTTACTGCCTCTTTTTGATCTTAGCATAGGGTAGAACTAGTGCGGCGGCTGTTTAGCATTCATCTCAAATCCAAGTAAGCCTCGTTTTACTGCATAAGAGCCTTGTTCGAGCTTAAGAACTTCCTCACGTCCGTTTCTAGGTCTAGAAACTTTTCTTTTGCCCGACCATTTTGATCCAAAATAGTTACTGCAATGTGTGAAACCTGTTTTACCACACTTAGTAAAAAACTGCAATCGTTGAATCACGGCGGTTTACATTTCCGGCTTAAAGAAACCACACACCATAGAACCTTCCGGCTTAAAGAAAACCATGCTCCGTAGAATCCTCCGGCTTAGCTGTGATAAGGCCGTAGACAATCAAATTACTCTTAATACCCCTGCGGCTTAAATAACCCGCTGTACTTAGGTATATACCATTAGTCCCCTTCACAAGCCGCCACCTTGACTTTGAACTATAGATTTCCTCCGGCTTATAATTAATCCGGACGTTTTCCTTTTTGTCATAGACTGCCGACTTTCACCATGCCTCCCAAAGCTCCCAAAGCCTCCATCACTTGCAACTGGATGAGGTCCAATGTCACCAGTGAGACACTAGCAGATTTTGTCAAGTCTGGATATCTGCCCAAGAAGGACGTCATGTCCTACCGTGCCCCTGACCCGTCAGAAGAGAGACCACAGCCAAAGGACGGGGAGGTAGTGATTTTTGCGGATCATATGAGCCGGGGCTTCGCACCGCCCGGCTCAAAGTTTTTTAGAGACGTTCTAAACTTCTTCGACCTGCGGCCTCAGGACATAGGACCCAACTCAGTGTCCAACATCTGCAACTTCCAAGTATTCTGCGAGGTTTACCTTGGAGAAGAACCTAGTCTGCTGCTCTTCAGAGAGCTTTTTTACTTGAACCGTCAGAATGAGTGCGCCAATGGGCCAAGTCTGGAGTTAGGTGGCATCTCCATCCAGCGGCGAAGGGACTGCCTTTTCCCATACGCAGAGCCGCCAAGCCACCCCAAAGATTGGAATCTGACGTGGTTCTACTGCCAAGACACGTCGCCGGCTGATGAAAGTCCGTTGCCCGGCTTTCGCCCCTCTCGTCTGGAGTCAACACACCCACTGTCTGACAAGCTGACGCAAGCGGAGCGCCAGCCTCTACTCCCCACCATAAACAAGATCAAGGCTCTTTTGGGCAATGGTCTCAACGGAATCGATCTGGTCCGGGTCTGGATCTCCTGGCGGGTGATCCCATTAAGCCGTCGCCCCGGCTTAATGTGCGAGTACACAGGACGAAAGGATGACCCCCAGAGACACAGCCGCAATGATCTTCCAGAAGATGTTGCAGAGGAGATGACCAAGGCTCTCTTGAACGAGAGCCTGGCAGACTGCGGGAGGACCGGGTTAGCCCCCTTCTGCAAGACCAACCCAGCCCCAGCGGTAAGCCACTGCTTTAAACATTTTGTCTTTGACCATAGATAACCTTCATCTGGATCTTCAAGAAATCATCATTGTATTTTTCAGGCTGACGACAAGTTCTGGCGGGTCAAGTATGACCATGACGCGGCCAAGAAGGCCAGAAAGGCGAAGAAAGCCGCCAAGAAAGCCGCCCCCCGTAAGAAGGGAAGTAGGCCCACTGCTTCGGAGCTGTTGCAGCTAAGTGACAGCTCCGAGTCTGAGGTAATTCCTAGACTTGTAAGCTCTTGTTATACTTGTTGTTTTAGCTCTGTCCGCCTTATCAATGCTGTTTATCAACAGGAGGACACCGGAGCCAGTAACCCGGTGGTTGAAGAGGTAACAATACTTTCCTCCGACTCGGAGCCCTTGCCACGGCTGAAAACCCGAAGAGTAACCCGGAAAGTAAGCTTTTCCCATCCTTTAGCTTACCAAGATCCTCAATTTATTTTGAAGCGACAGGTTCATGAGAGCCGGCGGCATACCCGGACCAACAAGGACACTGACCTCTCCTCCGGGTTACCTGATGCATCAAGGAAACGCCGGACCGAGGTGACCACAAAATTGTACCCTTTTCATCCTTTTGCGGGTGTTATACGCCAACCGCTTAATTCCTCTGACTCAAATTATCAGGAGACTTCCCCTTCTTCCGGCGATTCTATGCAGTCGAATCTGCCAACTTTCAAGACCGTGCCCGGGTAATGATAACCATCTCATGTTGTTCTGATCTTTGCTCATACTTTTTGTACTAACCTTTGTTGTTCTTTCAGTGCCCAGGCAAAGCTCACCAAGAGGGCGAAGAAAACCAAGTCGGCCGGAGAGCCGGATTTGCCTGAACCGGAGGTGACGGTTCAAGAACCGCCAGCTGCCTCCGCCCCCGAAGCCACCGCTCCAATCGACAAGGCACCTGTAGAAGCTTCTGCTGACCCGGAGGCCTCCGGCTCGGCTCAGCCAACAAATGACCCGGACGTGGAAATCACCCGGACGGAATTTGTTGAGCCGGGGAGGCCTACGGCACTGGCCAAGTGCTCTGCCAAGGGGGAAGTACTGCAGCCCCACCGGGTCAGTCTGGATCTAACTGACTATGCCAACCTGAGCATCGGAGAGCTCGTCTCCGGCTACATCAACCAAGTGCACAAGAGCCAGGACGCAGAGGTTGCCATGGTGACCCAGATCCAGCAGAAATCTGAGGTATTATCCTTCTGTCCTCTTACTTACTGCCTAGTTACTTTTACCATGCTAGCCCTCAAGTCAACGACTTATGATTGAATATGTTGTAGACTGAAGTTCCGGCTTAGCCAATTAAACCGGTAATTTGTAGATAAGAACCTTCGATACACATTAGCCCCCAAGTGCCAAGTGTCTTTGCTTGGAAAACACTTGGGACTTATCTTCCGGCTTACTCGCATGAACCGGAAAATTGTAAATAGAAACGTTGAACATGCATTAGCCCCCAAGTGCCAAGTGTCTTTGCTTGGAAAACACTTGGGACTTGAAATTTGTATAGTAACTGTTCATGCCATAACCCGGACATTTATACAGGCTGTTGGCAAGAAGCTTGAGGCTGACCTTGCCGATCTTAAGAACCGGCTGAAGATGCAAGAGATGGAGACCCGGAAGGCAAATGCCAAGTTCGTGTCCAGCATCGCCTCACAAGAGAAGCTGAAGACAGAGTTTGACGCTGAACGAAAAGCGTGGGCCGAAGAAAAGGCCGCATTGGTGAACCGGGCTGATCAGGCGGAGAGGGCCCTGTCAGAGAAGACGGCCGAACTCTCCGGCTTAAAGCGCCAAGTGTCTCAAATGGTTGCTGCAATCTTCGGTAAGTCATCCGCCGGCTTTTATTCAGTTTAAAATTTTAATGCCTCATAACTCACCCTGGTCGGCGGCTTGTCCTGCTCTATGAAACAGGTTCCAGAAGTGCCAACCTCAACCAGAGTGTGGTAACCAAGCTAAAGGCCGTGTACACCCTGGTGGAGCAACTCTACACCGGGTCACAACGTGCCTTAGCTGTGGTAGCCTTATCCAACGAGGTGCCGACTCACTTGGCGGAGGTTCTTCGTCGGCTCGCCGTCCTCCCGCAACGTATCCAAGAGCTGCGACGGGCCTCTGCGAGATCCGGAGCGATCGCCGCGCTGAGCCGGGCCAAGGCTTTCCTGCCGGAGCTAGACCCGGCAGACATCGCCCTCGGCTATCCAAGTCTGAAGGAAGATGGCACGGCTTTCGACCAAAAAGACTTCGCCGCCTGCGTGAAGATCGTGCGCCCGGTGGCAACTCTTATTGGAAACGACACGGATCTGACCAAGTACCAGCCGGGTTATAATGCGGAAAATCAGAGGATTCCAACCCCTCGCTATGAAGCTCTGAGTTTAATTCCGCCGGCTCGTCAGCACACCTTTGCCCCGGAGATTGACCCGGCCGGGTTAATTGACGAGGAAGCCCAATTCGAAGCGCTGAGCGGCATCGACTGGAAGTCGTCGACTTTCCAGACCTTGGGGACAGCCGGAGGAGAAGAAAGAGATGAGCCGGAGACTTCCACCCAGCAAGCGTCTTAACTTCTGCAGCCGGCTTACCAAACAATGCTCCACCCTTTTGGACTCGATGAGTCTTGTAATAGAGTAGGTGCAACATTTTATCTTTGCCGTGCCATCGTGCACATATTGAATGCTGAAGTCTATTGAAGTTGTCTCTTGATATTTCTCCGGGTCATTCATTCTCCTTAGTCTCAAATAATTGCCTTGAACTATCCTGCATAAAAGGACAAATCACAAGTCTCTAGGCGGCTTACCGCGCTGAGAATCATCGGTTTTAGATATATAACCCGGATATGAATCAAAAAGATTGACCCTTAATTATGTCTTTAATATAGCCGTGATAACACACTTAGCGGCCTGCCAGCGTATTTCCGGTTTAGATAACCCGGGTAATAAGGTTGGTACCTTAACTCCGGTGTATCTGTTTTAATGACACCTATTGTGTTGAACCAACACTGGAAATCAAAATTTAAACCAGCCAAGCGAGACCTGGCTGCACACACTTTGACATAGTCAGAGAAAACTTGTGATAAAGCAGAAGAAACTTGGGGGCTTCCGGTTCGAATTCGACCAGAGACCCGGCCCAAAGGGGTTAAGCTAAGATTCGGATACGATCATATAGCCCCCAGTGGGTGTGGCGATGCCAATCAAGAGGGTACCGACAGCTATGTTCTCTTTGGTTCGAATACGACCCATGTTTGAACAGGAAGCCCCCAAGTGATTTTAAGAATTGTTTAACGACGCTGATTCGAATACGATCCACGTCGGTTCTCAAAGGGGTTAAACTATGATTCAAATATGATCAGAGAAAACCTCCCCATGAGCTCGGCACTTTGCCAATCAAATGGGTATCGACAGCTATGTTCTCTTTGGTTCGAATACGACCCATGTTTGAACAGGAAGCCCCCAAGTGACCTTATTACCTGCGGCTAGATTCGAATACGATCATAAGCCGGATCCTCCTTCAAGTTACCATGTTGATCTTGCAAAGAAAGCACATGCACATTTGGAGGAGAAAAAGGACAGAGGTCCTGCTTTATTGCTTTATCATAATATATACATGGCTGAGAGAAATATGTACATTATGAGAGCCGGTGGCTCAAGTGTAGTAAGGCCGAAGCTGAGCTATGTTCCACGGCCGACGGGTCTCTTCCTCCGACTTACGTGAATCTTTGTGCTCCCGGACGTCAATGAGGTAATATGACCCGTTGTGCAAGTTCTTGCTGACCACAAAGGGCCCTTCCCAAGGCGGGGATAGTTTGTGCGCATCAGTTTGATCTTGGATAAGCCGGAGCACGAGATCCCCTTCCTGGAAGACCCGGGATTTAACCCGGCGGCTATGATAACGGCGCAGGTCTTGTTGGTAAATCGCTGAACGGGCTGCTGCCACATCACGCTGTTCGTCCAGCAAGTCAAGAGCATCTTGGCGCGCCTGCTCATTATCCGCCTCAACATAAGCCGCCACTCGAGGTGAGTCATGACGGATGTCACTGGGGAGGACTGCTTCTGCCCCGTAAACCATGAAGAAAGGTGTAAAACCTGTAGACCTGTTAGGAGTAGTGTTGATGCTCCATAACACGGAGGGCAACTCCTCCACCCAACAACCCGGCGTCCGTTGCAAAGGGACCAAAAGCCGGGGCTTGATGCCCTTCAGAATCTCCTGATTAGCTCTCTCAGCTTGACCATTGGATTGAGGATGAGCTACTGAGGAAACATCAAGTCGGATATGCTCTCGTTGACAAAATTCTTCCATGGCGCCTTTGGAGAGATTGGTGCCATTGTCAGTGATAATGCTGTGCGGAAAGCCAAAGCGAAAGATCACCTTTTTCATAAACTGAACCGCCGTGGCTGCATCACACTTGCTAACGGGCTCCGCTTCAACCCACTTGGTAAACTTGTCAACTGCCACCAAAAGGTGGGTCTTCTTATCCTTGGACCTTTTGAAAGGCCCAACCATATCAAGCCCCCAGACCGCAAAGGGCCAAGTAATTGGGATCATCCTCAGCTCTTGAGCCGGTATATGAGCCCGTCGCGAGAACCTTTGGCAACCATCACACTTACTGACCAAGTCCTCTGCATCAGCATGAGCCGTCAACCAATAAAAGCCATGACGAAAAGCCTTGGCCACAAGAGACTTTGAGCCGGCGTGATGGCCACAATCCCCTTCATGGATCTCACGCAAGATTTCTTGACCTTCCTCAGGGGCAACACAACGCTGAAACGCTCCCGTAACACTGCGGTGATGCAATTCCCCATTGATAACAATCATTGACTTAGCCCGCCGGGTTATTTGCCTGGCCAAAGTTTCATCCTCAGGCAACTCGCCCCGGGTCATGTAAGCCAGATATGGCATTGTCCAGTCTGGTATGATATGGAGAGCCGCCACCAGTCGTGCCTCCGGGTCAGGGACAGCCAAGTCTTCCTCTGTAGGCAACTTAACAGAAGGGCTATACAGGACGTCCAGGAAAGTGTTAGGCGGCACCGGTTTTCGCTGAGAGCCCAGCCGGCTTAAAGCATCCGCCGCCTCGTTCTTCCTGCGGTCGATGTGTTCCACTTGGTAACCCTGAAAATGCCCAGCAATGGCATCAACCTCGCGGCGATAAGCCGCCATGAGAGGGTCCTTGGAATCCCACTTTCCTGATACTTGTTGAGCCACCAAGTCTGAGTCGCCGAAGCACCTTACCCGGCTTAAGCTCATCTCTTTAGCCATCCGAAGACCATGGAGCAGGGCCTCGTACTCAGCCGCGTTGTTAGTACAAGGAAACAGCAACTGTAGCACATAATGGAACTTGTCACCTTTAGGGGAAGCTAACACGACTCCGGCCCCCGAGCCCTCCAACTGCCTGGACCCATCAAAGTGAATAGTCCAATATGTGTTATCCGGCTTCTGCTCGGGCACCTGTGACTCTGTCCAGTCATTGATGAAATCCACCAAGGCCTGAGACTTAACAGCAGTGCGTGGCACGTATTTGAGACCATGAGGTCCAAGCTCTATAGCCCACTTAGCTACTCTCCCTGTGGCCTCTCTGTTTTGAATGATATCACCAAGAGGGGCAGAGCTGACTACGGTGATGGGATGACCCTGAAAATAATGCTTAAGTTTCCGGCTTGCCATGAATACACCATACACAAGCTTCTGCCAATGCGGATACCGCTGCTTGGACTCAATGAGCACTTCGCTGACATAATAAACCGGCCGCTGAACCGGATGCTCCTTACCCTCCTCCTTGCGCTCCACCACAATAGCCACACTGACGGCTCGTGTGTTCGCCGCTACGTACAATAATAAGGGCTCCTTGTCAACCGGAGCAGCAAGGACTGGAGGCTCTGCCAGCTGCTTCTTCAAATCCTCAAAGGCAGTATTAGCTGCATCATTCCAGACAAAGTTATCAGTCTTCTTCATCAACTGATATAATGGCATGGCCTTCTCACCCAGACGGCTTATAAACCGGCTTAATGCAGCGATGCGACCCGCCAAGCGCTGAACGTCATTTATACACGCCGGCTTAGCCAGGGAGGTGATGGCCTTGATCTTCTCTGGGTTAGCTTCAATGCCTCTGTCAGAAACCAAAAAACCCAAGAGTTTGCCTGCAGGAACACCGAAGACACACTTGGCCGGGTTAAGCATCATCTTGTAGACCCGGAGATTATCAAAGGTTTCTCTCAAATCATCTATCAGGGTTTCCTCCTTTATGGACTTAACCACAATATCGTCCACATAAGCATGAACATTGCGCCCAATCTGTTTATGAAGACAGTTCTGCACGCAACGCTGATAAGTCGCCTGTGCACACTTGAGTCCAAAAGGCATGGACACATAGCAGAAGGCTCCAAAGGGAGTGATGAACGCCGTCTTCTCCTGGTCCTTAACCGCCATTTTAATCTGATGATATCCGGAATAAGCGTCCAGGAAACTTAAACGCGCACAACCGGCCGTAGCATCAATAATTTGATCAATACGGGGAAGGGCGAAAGGATCAGCCGGACACGCTTTGTTCAAGTCCGTGTAGTCCACACACATCCGCCAAGTGCCGTTCTTCTTGAGTACGAGCACCGGGTTAGCTAACCACTCTGGGTGAAAGACTTCAACAATAAACCCGGCCGCCAAGAGCCGGGCCACCTCTTCACCAATAGCTTTCCGCCTCTCTTCATTAAACCGCCGAAGGAACTGTCTGACCGGCTTAAATTTCGGATCAACATTGAGAGTGTGCTCAGCGAGTTCCCTAGGTACACCCGGCATGTCAGAAGGTTTCCATGCGAAGATGTCCCTATTCTCACGGATGAACTCGATGAGCGCGCCTTCCTATTTCGGATCCAAATTTGCACTGATGCTAAACTGCTGAGATGAATCTCCTGGGACAAAATCAACGAGCTTAGTTTCATCAGCCGACTTAAATTTCATCGCCGGCTCATTTTCCGTAGTCGGCTTTTTCAGAGAGGTCATGTCTGTTGGGTCAACATTATCTTTGTAAAACTTCAACTCCTCTGTTGCACAAACAGATTCTGCATAAGCCGCATCGCCTTCCTCACATTCCAAGGCCACCTTCCGGCTGCCGTGAACCGTAATGGTCCCATTGTGACCTGGCATCTTGAGCTGTAAGTACACATAACACGGCCGTGCCATGAACTTGGCGTAAGCCGGCCGTCCAAATATAGCATGGTACGGGCTTCTTATCTTGACCACCTCAAAGGTCAATTTCTCCACCCTGTAGTTGTTCTCATCTCCAAAGGCCACTTCCAATTCAATCTTGCCGACCGGATAAGCCGACTTACCCGGTACCACACCGTGGAAAATAGTGTTGGACTGGCTGAGGTTTTTATCAATCAACCCCATACGACGGAAAGTCTCATAATAGAGGATGTTGATGCTGCTGCCTCCATCCATGAGCACCTTAGTGAACTTATATCCTCCCACCTGAGGAGCCACTACTAAGGCCAAGTGACCCGGATTATCCACCCGGGGAGGGTGATCCTCCCTACTCCACACTATAGGCTGTTCAGACCACCGCAAGTAGCGTGGAACCGCTGGCTCAACGGCATTTACTGCCCTCTTATGAAGCTTCTGATCTCGTTTACACAGACTGGTGGTAAACACATGATACTGTCCCCCGCTAAGCTGCTTTGGATTGGTCTGATAACCCCCCTGCTGCTGCTGATGACCCTGGCCAGACTGCTGATTAAAGCCCCCTTGACCGTTCTGAGGATTAGAATTTGAGCCGCCGCCCGGGCCATGAAACCGCCGGCGCCTGAGCCGCCGCCCGGGCCATTGTAGTTCTTAAAGGCCTTCATGATTGCACAATCCTTCCATAGATGAGTCGCTGGCTTCTCTCTAGAGCCATGCCTTGGACAAGGCTCATTCAACAGCTGCTCCAGTGTTGGTCCTGACCCGCCGCCTCGGGGAGGGGGCCTCCCCTTGCGTCGCTGGTTATTGCCTTGTGCGCTGGCGTTGGCTACAAACTCTAGGCTGCCATCTGCCTTGCGCTTGCCTCCTCCTTGGTTCCCCGGGTTATGCTGAGGACCCTTGCCATTGCCATTCTTCTTTCCCTTCCCTGTCCTTTCCTCATCTGAAGGGGGATCCTTGGTACCATCAGAATCGGCATACTTGACAAGAGCCGCCATTAGTGTGCCCATGTCACTGCAGTCGCGCTTAAGCCGCCCGAGTTTCATCTTCAGGGGCACAAAACGACAATTCTGCTCCAGCATTAAAACTGCTGAGCCGGCATCCATCTTGTCTGACGAGTGTATGATCTCCTTAACCCGGCGAACCCAATGTGTCGTAGACTCACCCTCCTGCTGCTTACAGTTAGTCAAATCCACAATTGACATAGACTGCCTACAGGTATCTTTGAAGTTTTGGATGAACCGGGCTTTCAGCTCAGCCCAAGACCCGATGGAATTCGGTGGTAGCCCTTTTAACCAAGTGCGGGCAGTCCCATCCAACATCATGGTGAAGTACTTGGCCATTGCCGCCTCACTGACCTCCAGTAGCTCCATGGCCATCTCATAACTCTCGATCCAGGCTGCGGGTTGTAAGTCAGCCGTGTAGTTGGGCACCTTCCTAGGGCCTTTGAAGTCCTTGGGTAAACGTTCATTGCGGATAGCCGGCACTAAACAGGGGACACCTCCCGTCCTGGTAGGGATACCCACGTCGACGGAAGTCGTCGGATAAGCCGGGGGGGTCTGGTAAGCCGTCAATTGAGGCACCTGCTCCGCCTCTTGCCGCGCTCTGTCTTGGTCCGCTGCGTGACAGGCTCCGTTATAAGCCAGGCCATGGCCAGGGGGCGGGTCATGGCGTCGGACGTTGCTTGAGCCGGTCGCTGAGACCATGTGCCTGCTGTAACTCGGGCTCCGGCCCGGACGAGGGGTCGAGTGGATCCTATCCCGGCTGTAGGAGTACGCCTCTTGCTGCGCCAGTGCCGTCTGAAGGAGTTCCCTGACCCGCCGGGTTTCAATAGCCGTCGGAGAGTCGCCGTCAACTGGGAGAGCCGCCAGCCGTGCTGCCGCAGCAACCATGTTCTCCAGCGGGTTATTATAATGACCCGGGGGTGTTGGCACATACTGAGGTGGGGCAGGGGGCACCTGGGGGGCCCCATCACTCGTGGCTGAATAGGGGGCCCAGACCCGGGCGCTATGACCCCTGGCGGGTTACTAGACCCTGCACCTGGCGTGCTGAAGAGGTTGCGTGGATCGTAAACCGGCGGGAGCCGAGATTGGGTCTTTTGATGCCTCCTCCTCATGACCTCATTGGATGCGTTCTGATCCATCGTGAGTTGGAAGGACTGCGCCTGGATCAACTGAGTTTGGGCATCGAGAGCCGCCCTCTCCGCAGCCATCCTGATTCCTTCCGCTGCAAGGTCCTCCTTAGCTTTCACTAGATCCAATCTTAACTGTGCCACCTCCGCATCATGCTGAGCTTGATCCGCCGGGTCAACCGTGGCGGTTAACAGGGCCGTCATCTTGTCCGTGAGATCCATCAGTACCTGAGCCGGAGAAGGCACCTGGTTTCCTACTCCAACCGCGGGGTTCTGAACAGGCTGTGCACTGGCCATAAAGATTCCCACCCGGCTTGGCAGATGTCCTCGAGCTAGGACTTAGTCGTGGAGCCATCGCTACTAGGAAGCTTGAAGGGGTTAAGCGGGACAAGGGATACGAGGGTTTATACTGGTTCGGCCCCTTACGGTGAAGGTAAAAGCCTACGTCCAGTTTGCGGTGGTATTGATTAGGGTTTCGATGACCAGGGAGCTTAACTGCTATGCCTGGCTTTCGTCGAGATTATTCTTGTCCCTAAACCGCTGCCGGGTCGTCCCTTTATATAGGGAGGCTGACGCCCAGCAGCTCTTAGAGTCCCGGCCGGCTCATAAGAGTGTCCGGCTCGGACTCTCAACTATTCTTGCCTTACACTACAAGTTCTACCATAATAAAGATTGTAACTACGGGCTTTAAGCCACATCCGGGTCTTAAGCCCATCTTCAGCCCACCGTCTTTAAGCTTGGCGTCGGGCTTCTGGTAATGACCATTGGAGTAACCCGGCCCCTCCTGGCGGGTGACTCTAAGGTCTATATCCTCAACACTAAGGTTTGTCAATCCATGGGAGGCGTAGGATGAAGATGGTCTCTCTCAAACAACCCTACAACCAAATAACAAAGAGTCTCTTGTGTCCCCAACACACCCATACAATGGTAAATTGTATAGGTGCACTAGTTCGGCGAAGAGATGGTAATACAAGTGCAATATGGAAGGTAGATATAGGTTTTTGTAATCTGAAAATATAAAAACAGTAAGGTAACTAATGATAAAAGTGAGCATAAACGGTATTGCAATGCTAGGAAACAAGGCCTAGGGTTCATACTTTAACTAGTGCAAGTTCTCTCAACAATAATAACATAATTGGATCATATAACTATCCCTCAACATGCAACAAAGAGTCACTCCAAAGTCACTAATAGCGGAGAACAAACGAAGAGATTATTGTAGGGTACGAAACCACATCAAAGTTATTATTTCGGATCGATCTATCATAGAGTTCATACTAGAATAACACCTTAAGACACAAATCAACCAAAACCCTAATGTCACCTAGATACTCCAATGTCACCTCAAGTATCCGTGGGTATGATTATACAATATGCATCAAACAATCTCAGATTCATCTATTCAACCAACACATAGAACTTCACAGAGTGCCCCAAAGTTTCTACCGGAGAATCAAGACGAAAACGTGTGCCAACCCCTATGCATAAGTTCACGAGTGGAACCTGCAAGTTGATCACCAAAACATACATCAAGTAGATCACGTGATATCCCATTGTCACCACAGATAAGCACATGCAAGACATACATCAAGTGTTCTCAAATCCTTAAAGACTCAATCCGATAAGATAACTTCAAAGGGAAAACTCAATCCATTACAAGAGAGTAGAGGGGGAGAAACATCATAAGATCCAACTATAATAGCAAAGCTCGCGATACATCAAGATCGTACCATCTCAAGAACACGAGAGAGAGAGATCAAACACGTAGCTACTAGTACATACCCTCAGCCCCGAGGGTGAACTACCCCCTCCTCGTCATGGAGAGCGTCGGGATGATGAAGATGGCCACCGGTGAGGGATCCCCCCCTCCGGCAGGGTGCCGGAACAGGGTCCCGATTGGTTTTTGGTGGCTACAGAGGCTTGCGGCGGTGGAACTCCCGATCTATTCTGTTCCCCGATGTTTTTAGGGTATTTGGACATATATAGGCGAAAGAAGTCAGTCATGGGAGCCACAAGGGGCCCACGAGGGTGGGGGCGTGCCCAGGAGGGTAGGGCGCGCCTCACTGCCTCGTGGCTTCCTCGAAGCTTCCCTGACGTCTACTCCAAGTTTCCTGGATTGCTTCCGTTCCAAAAATAACTCTCCTGAAGGTTTCATTCCGTTTGGACTCCGTTTGATATTCCTTTTCTTCGAAACACTGAAATAGGCAAGAAAACAACAATTTGGGCTAGGCCTTCGGTTAATAGGTTAGTCCAAAAAATAATATAAAAGTGTTTAGTAAAGCCCATAAACATCCAAAACAGATAATATAATAGCATGAATACTTCATAAATTATAGATACGTTGGAGACGTATCAGATATTTATCATGTAATCGAGTTAGTTTTGTTAGGGTTTGATCCCTAGTATCCATTATGTTCTGAGATTGATGTTGCTATGACTTTGCTGTGCTTAATGCTTGTCACTAGGGCCCGAGTGCCATGATTTCAGATCTGAACCTATTATGTTTTCATGAATATATTTGAGTTCTTGATCCTATCTTGCAAGTCAATAGTCACCTACTATGTGTTATGATCCGGTAACCCCGAAGTGACAATAATCGGGACCACTCCCGGTGATGACCATAGTTTGAGGAGTTCATGTATTCACTAAGTGTTAATGCTTTGGTCTGGTACTCTATTAAAAGGAGGCCTTAATATCCCTTAGTTTCCAATAGGACCCCGGTGCCACGGGAGGGTAGGAAAAAAGATGTCATGCAAGTTCTTTTCCATAAGCACGTATGACTATATTTGGAATACATGCCTACATTACATTGATGAACTGGAGCTAGTTCTGTGTCACCCTAGGTTATAACTGTTGCATGAGGAATCGCATCCGACATAATTATCCATCACTGATCCATTGCCTACGAGCTTTTCACATATTGATCTTTGCTTAGTTACTTTTCCGTTGCCACTGTTACAATTACTACAAAACTGCTACTGTTACTTTTGCCACCGTTACCGTTACTTCCATACTACTTTGCTACTAAATATTTTGCTGTAGATATTAAGTCTTACAGGTGTGGTTGAATTGAAAACTCAACTGCTAATACTTGAGAATATTCTTTGACTCCCCTTGTGTCAAATCAATAAATTTGGGTTGAATACTCTACCCTCAAAAACTGTTGCGATGCCCTATACTTGTGGGTTATCAAGACTATCTTCTGGCGCCGTTGCCGGGGAGCATAGCTCTATTCTTTGAGTCACTTGGGATTTATATCT
The DNA here is from genome assembly GCF_018294505.1 of Triticum aestivum. Lineage (NCBI taxonomy): Eukaryota > Viridiplantae > Streptophyta > Magnoliopsida > Poales > Poaceae > Triticum > Triticum aestivum. The sequence goes on along the minus strand of NC_057808.1, from coordinate 256,576,463 downwards.
GTTGATCACTATGAGGAACTTGAAAGATGAAAAAACCATGATTTATCCCTCAACTACGAGGGGAGGTAAGGAACTGCCATCTAGCTCTGCACTTGATTCACCTTCTGTTATGAGTAAATTTGCGACACCTACACCTGCTATTGATTCTGATAGGTCGCATGTTATTGATGATGCCACTTATTCTATGCATGATACTTATGATGAAACTACTTCTATGCTTGATAATATTGTGCCATTAGGTGAATTTCTTGATGAACAACTTGCTAGGGTTAGAGAGAATGAAATTATTGAAACTGATAATATTGATGAAAGTGATGATGAAGATTCTCCCCCTAGATATGAATTTCCTGTTGTGCCTGAGGGTTATGTTATGGATGAAGAAACTGCTAGAGATTTTCTTGCTTGCAATGATAGACATGATCTTAAGAAATTATTAGCTAAGCTGAAAGAAAAGTCCTTGAATGCTAGAATGAAATATGACCCTGCTTTTGCTACTTCACCTATCTGTATTCCTGATAAGGATTATGGTTTCTCTATCGATCCTGAGATAATTACTTTGGTTGAATCTGATCCTTTTTATGGCTGTGAATCTGAAACTGTTGTGGCACATCTTACTAAATTAAATGATATAGTGTAACGCCCACGATGCGGCTATATCTCCCACGTGTCGAGGCACGACTTAGAGGCATAACCGCATTGTGGTTTTGTCGCAAGAAGGGTCATCTTCACACAATCCCATGTAATGAACAAGAATAAGATAAAGAGTTGGCTTACAATCGCCACTTCACACAATACATAAATATAATTCATACATCATCCAAAATCCACACATAGACCGTCTACGGTCAAATCCAAATGAAAATAAGATAACCCCAAATGCTAGATCCCCGATCGACCCAACTGGGCTCCACTACTGATCATCAGGAAAAGACACATAGTAACGGCCACATTCTTCATCGAACTCCCACTTGAGCTCGGTTGCGTCACCTGCACTGGCATCGTCGGCACCTGCAACTATTTTGGTAGAATCTGTGAGTCACGAGGACTCAGCAATCTCACACCCGCGAGATCAAGACTATTTAAGCTTGTAGGAAGACAAGGAGTAATATGGTGGATCTGCGGCAAGCACTAAGCATATATGGTGGCTAACATACGCACATGAGAGCGAGAAGAGAAGCAACGGAACGGTCGTGAACTAGCAACGATCAAGAAGTGATCCTGAACTCCTACTTACATCAACCATAACCCAAAAGCCGTGTTCACTTCCCGGACTCCGCCGAAAAGAGACCATCACGGCTACACACGCAGTTGATGTATTTTAATTAAGTCAAGTGACAAGTTCTCTACAACCGGAAATTAACAAATTCCCATCTGCCTCATAACCGCGGGCACGGCTTTTGAAAGATAATACCCTGCAGGGGTGTCCCAACTTAGCCCATCATAAGCTCTCACGGTCAATGAAGGATAAACCTTCTCCCGGAAAGACCCGATCAGTCTCGGAATCCCGGTTTACAAGACATTTCGACAATGGTAAAACAAGACCAGCAAAGCCGCCCGATGTGCCGACAAATCCCGATAGGAGCTGCACATATCTCGTTCTCAAGGCAACACCGGATGAGACATCCTACGAGTAAAACCAGACCTCGAGTTTCCGCGAGGGGGCCCCGCAGTCTACTCAGTTCGAACCAACACTCGAAGGAGCACTGGCCCGGGGAGGGGGGGGGTTAAAATAAAGATGACCCTCGGGCTCGCAAAAACCCGGGGGAAAAGGCTTAGGTGGCAAATGGTAAAACCAAGGTTGGGCCTTGCTGGAGGAGTTTTATTCAAGGCGAACTGTTAAGGGGGTCCCATAAATCACCCAACCGCGTAAGGAACGCAAACTCAAGGAACATAATACCGGTATGACGGAAACTAGGGCGGCAAGAGTGGAACAAAACACCAGGCATAAGGCCGAGCCTTCCACCCTTTACCAAATATATAGATGCATTAATATAATAAGAGATATTATGATATCCCAACATATCCATGTTCCAACATGGAACAAACTTCATCTTCACCTGCAACTATCAACGCTATAAGAAGGGCTGAGAAAAAGCGGTAACTTAGCCAAACAACGGTTTGCTAGGAAAAGTATGGTTAGAGCCTGACATGGCAATATGGGAGGCATGATATAGCAAGTGGTAGGTAGCGCAGCATAGCAATAGAACGAGCAACTAGCAAAGCAAAGATAGAAGTGATTTCGAGGGTATGGTCATCTTGCCTGCAAGGTTCTCAGAGTTGTCGAGAGCTTGATCCTCGTAAGCGTACTCAACAGGTTCCTCGTTCACGAACTCGTCTCCCGGCTCTACCCAAAACAAGAACACAAGCAACATGATGCAAAACATGAATGATATGCAAGATATGATATGCGATACATATGCGTGCTCCGGAAGGAAAATGATGAACAAGGCAGTAACTTGGCAAACCAAGTATGCCACTAGAAAGATGAGATGATTTCGGTCAAAATCGATATAAAGATCACCGGAAACGGATGCACGGTTTGCAAATGGCAAGCAAAACAAGAATGACACGAATCTGTGATTAACAGCATGATAGCACTTAGAATGCAAGAAGTAACAATGCTACATCACTTCAACATAGCAACAAAGCATATGAAAGTAATCTACAGGAGATGCTTTACAAAATATGAACACTGAGCTACGGCTAGATCACAACACAGCAGGTTCAAACAAGCATGGCAAAAGTGCAAAAGATAACAGGTTCACAGACTTAGTGAAAATTACTGGACATGCCTGAAACAGCATCAGGTAGCAATGTTTAGAGCACGAAATCAACATACTACATGAACTTAGTATGGCAAAACAAGGCATGAAAGTATTCTACTAGATGCATATGACAAAAGTCCCTTAGTGACCATAAGGCATAAAGGACCAGAAGATATGATGGCAACCATGTAAACATAGCAAGTTTCGTTAACAGGTTTCAGACTTAGCAGAAAACAGAGCATGGCAGAAACAATAATATGAAGGCATCTTTGTGAGCTTGATGCACTCACCACAAAGCAATGCATGGAAAAACAAGCATACCTACAGCAAGATGGCATGTTTATGAAGCTATCGATGACAAGAGAAAATACATAGTATGTATGAAACAACTACAACAAGCTTGGCAAAATTGAATATCATGTTAAGAATCTGCCAGAAATATTTTATAGCAAAAGTATAGCAAGAATGAGTCATGCTATGGCACTCTATAATTGCAAACAAGGGCAGGATTGGATCAATTACAACAATATATACAAAACATCCTTATTGAACAGCACCAAAATAAGCATGGATCTCTCTGTAGCCACATGGATACATAGCAACAAAATAACAGCAGACAAAGACTTAGTAAATTTACTAAAGTCCCTGAAATCAGAAACATTACGGGGCCTAGTTTGCATGCTTGTGCTAGTCACCACAGAGATCACAAAAATACATGGCATACACCTCTGCAAAGATGGCATGGCATACAACAAAACACATGTAGAGCTCATGCCCATAAGATGCACATATTAAATGCAACAAAAATAACAAATCCTCAAGTTCTGATAAGTAACAGCAGATACCAGCAACTAGCACTCTTGCACCAGAGATTTGGGCATCAAGATGGACCCAAATGAACATGGTGCAATGGAACAAAATGTAGAGCATCACGAGACGAACATTTCGATATATTACACGCGCGAAACGGAGATATATGCAGAGAGTTACAATGCAATGAACAGGGGCATGTACTGTAAGAATAAAAGACTTGGAGAATCGGGGGAAGAGAGAAAGTCAACCCGAGGGCTTCTCAGATCCGATCGGGGCTCGGGGCTGGAGCTGCTGCCGGTGTTATGGAGACAGTGGCGCGGCGGCCGGAGGAGAGGAGGAGAGGAGCTCGGGCGCGCGGTGGAGGGGCGTGGCGCCGGCGAGATCCGGCGGAGGCGGAGAGGCGACAGGAGGCGGCGGCGCACGGCGATCGGTGGCGGCGAACAGCGGGAACGGCGGCGGCGGGGATGGCGGCGGGGCCGGCCGGTGCGGGCAGCCGCGGGAGGAAGAAGGGGCGCGGGGCGGGGCTGGAGGACCGGCTCGGGGGGCCTCGCACGGGCCCCTGCGGGCCGGCGGCGATGTGGGCGCGGGGCGCCATGTGGCGGCGTCCCGTTGGCTGCGGGCGTCGGTGGAGAAACGTCCGGCCGGCGGCGGACGTGTCCGGCGGCGCGGAGGAGCGGGTTAGGGTTTTGGACTGCGAACGTATTTCGGGAGGGATGCATATATATAGGTAGAGGGAGCTAGGAGGCTCCAAATTGAGCACGGTTTTCGCCCACACGATCGTGATCGAATGATCTAGAGCATGGAAGAGACTTAGAGGGGTTTTTGGGCTGTTTTGAGGGTTTTTTTTGCTGCACACACAAACGGACATTGCGGTTACCCGGTTAACCGTTGGAGTACCAAACGACCTCCAAATGGAACGAAACTTGACCGGTGGTCTCCCGGTGGTATACCAAGGCCACTTGACAAGCCTCGGTCCATTCCAAGAACTTTTGACACCTGCTCACGGAAGAAAACAAGAGGGATGCGCCGGAGGAGGTGGGAGTGCCGGATTGCAAAACGGACAACGGGGAAAATGCTCGAATGCATGAGACGAACACGTATGCAAATGCAATGCACATGATGACATGATATGAGATACATGACAAGAACAAAATGCAAAACGGAAACAAAACCCGACCACGAAGGGAATATCATAACACCTAGCCGAAAATGGCAAGAGTTGGAGTTACAAATATGGAAAGTTACATCCGGGGTGTTACATATAGCCACCTATTCACGCATGAGGAAAAAATTCGTTACTACTATATCCTTAAATTATCTCCGTTTTCATTAAAGGGTGTGCTAAAACATGGTTTAATTCTCTTGATCCTGGTTGTGTGCGTAGTCCCCAGGATATGATTTATTACTTCTCTGCTAAATATTTGCCCGCTCATAAGAAACAAGCTGCCTTAAGGGAAATATATAATTTTGTGCAAATTGAAGAAGAGAGTTTCCCACAAGCTTGGGGGAGGCTTCTCTGATTACTTAGTGCTTTGCCTGATCATCCTCTCAAGAAAAATTAAATACTTGATATCTTTTATAATGGACTAACCGATGCTTCCAGAGACCACCTGGATAGTTGTGTTGGTTGTGTTTTCAGGGAAAGAACTGTTGATCAAGCTAAATTGCTATTGAATAATATGTTGAGTAATGAAAATGATTGGACACTTCCTGAACCAACTCCTAAACCAACTCCGAAGAAAAGGGGTATTCTATTTCGCAGTCCTGAAGATATGCAAGGGGCAAAGAAATCTATGAAAGAAAAGGGTATTAAAGCTGAAGATGTTAAGAATTTAACACCTATTGAAGAAATACATGGTCTTGATAACCCGACACAGGTAGTAAAGGTAAATTCTCTCTATAGATTTGATGAAGGTGATATTCCTCGTTATAAGTCTGCTAGCCAATGCTTAGATGAGTTTGATAATTTTATTGTTAAACAAGAAAACTTCAATGCTTATGTTGGTAGACAATTGAAACGTAATGCTTATATGATTGAACACTTGAGTGATTATATGTCTAGATTTAAGGGTGAACTTAAACTTATTAGTAAACATGCCTCTATGGTTACCACTCAAGTAGAACAAGTGCTTAAAGCTCAGAATGATTTGCTCAATGAATTAAATAATAAGAAAAATGATAATGTTGTTAGAGTTGTGACTAGAGGGGGTAGAATGACTCAGGAACCTTTGTATCCTGAGGGCCACCCTAAGAGAGTTGAGCAAGATTCTCAGAGAACTAATGCTGATGCACCTAGTTCTTCTAAGAAGAAGAAAAAGAAAAATGATAGGACTTTGCATGCTTCTAGTTAACCTGTCGTTGACACACCTGAGAATCCCAATGATATTTCTATTTCTGATGCTGAAACACAATCTGGTAATGAACATGAACCTAGTGATAATATTAATGATGATGTTCATGTTGATGCTCAATCTAGCAATGAGAATGATGTAGAGATTGAACCTGCTGTTGATCTTGATAACCCACAATCAGAGAACCAACATTATGATAAGAGAGACTTCGTTGCTAGGAAGCACGGTAAAGAAAGAGAACCATGGGTTCAGAAACCCATGCCCTTTCCTCCTAAACCATCCAAGAAAATGGATGATGAGGATTTTGAGCGCTTTGCTGAAATGATTAGACCTATCTTTTTGCGTATGCGTTTGACTGATATGCTTAAAATGAGTCCTTATGCTAAGTATATGAAAGATATTGTTACAAATAAAAGAAAGATACCGGAAGCTGAAATTTCCACCATGCTTGCTAATTATACTTTTAAGGGTGGAATACCAAAGAAACTTGGAGATCCAGGAGTACTAACTATACCGTGCTCCATTAAAAGAAACTATGTTAAAACTGCTTTATGTGATCTTGGAGCCGGTGTTAATGTTATGCCTCTCTCTTTATATCATAGACTTGATTTGAATAAGTTGACACCTACTAAAATAGTTTGCAAATGCATGATAAATCAACTGCTATACGTGTCGGTATTTGTGAGGATGTGCCTGTTGTGGTAGCAAACGTTACTATTTTAACGGACTTTGTTATTCTTGATATTCCCAAGGATGATAGTATGTCGATTATCCTTGGTAGACCCTTTTTGAATACTGCAGGGGCTGTTATTGACTGCAACAAAGGCAATGTCACTTTTCATGTTAATGGTAATGAGCATATGGTACACTTTCCGAGGAAACAACCTCAAGTCCACAGTATCAATTCTATTGGAAAAATTCCAACTATTACTATTGGAGGTTTTGAATTTCCTCTTCCTACTGTCAAGAAGAAATATGATATTCTTATTGTTGGGGATGTGCATATCCCCGTTGAGGTAACCTAGTGTTATTCGAAAATTCTCCGGTTTCATGTTATTCGGAAAGAGTTTGTTAACAAGACATGATCAACCTTGTTAATGGATTCCTTTTGATGAGCATGAGATGAATGAAGTTAGAAAGCACAACTCTGTATACCCTCCTTTTACTTTTTGTTATTTAGATTAAATAAAGGAAAATTAGTATTTTCTGTCTGTTTTCTGAATTATCCTTGCAATAGAAAATACCCCGAAAATGAAAGTTCTCCAAATGTCCCGAAAATGAAATATGATTTTTTGTAGAATATTTAAGAATATCTGGCACTGAGAACACACCAGGGGGAGCCACCACCTGGCCATAAGGGTCCAGGGCGCGCCCGCCTGCCTCGTGGACCCCACGTGGCTCCTCTCCACTTACTCCAACACCCACACACTCTGTCTTCCTCCAGAAAAAATCATCCACCAGCTCAAAACCGAGTTCTAGCTCATCTTGCTGCGATTTTCGATCTCCTTGCTCAAAGCTCCACTCACAAAACTGCTTTGGGGGATTGTTCTTCGGTATGTGACTCCTCCAATGGTCCAATTAGTTTTTGTTCTAGTGCTTTATTTATTACAAATTTTTGCTACTGAGGTGACCCTGTTCTTGAGCTTGCATGTCAAATTTATATGGTCCCAAGTAGTTCTAATGCATGATATAGTCTCTAGGAACTTGTGGGAGTAGTTGCTATCAATTTTGTTGAGTTTGGTTCACTTTTATTTTGAGTCACTAAAAATTTCCGAAATTTTTCAGAGGAAGAATATGTTTAGGAAAATGTACCAAGGTGGTTCCTCAAGGAAGCAGGCACCTAGGCTCGCGATACGTGAGCCGGACTATGAACTACAGGCATGGAAGACTTTAATACTGATTGTAAACTCCCGCAGTGGGGCAATGTTAGTGAACCTCGCAAATCTGAGTTTAAAGATTTTCTTGCTAGTATCACTGTGGGGGAATCTAGAGAAATAACATAAGCAACCATAGGGAGCTTTCATTTTTCTGCCATACATTATTTTTCTCTCTTTATAGGTAGATGCATTAACGGTAAGGATGAGGCATGTCACATGTGTGTTCCCGATCTTAGTGTTCTCAAGAGTGCTGTATTAGGAGATAAACAATACAACTTGGGGGCTATTGTTGGACGAAGGTTGCATCATAACAGTATTAGTGGAGATTTCTTTGGTGGAATTTATGCAACCCGTGTAGCTAATTATCTTGAGATACCCATACATGAAAATGATATGGAATTGCCTCCTGCTTATTTAGATTATAATGCTATGGTTTGTCATCAGTTTGTTGATAGGAATGAACAGTTCCTCCAATAACGACTAATCTTTGATAGACGCTGCACTGTCCATGTTGCTCTCCCTACTCCTGCTTTCTTTGACTTTCAGGAAAAAGGAGATATGTTATAACCAGGGAGGAGGCGAACGAGTATGAGAGGAGGACGGAGGAAGCTCGCCTCCAAGCTGTAGCTCATCAGGCAATAGCCGCTGCATCTCAGTACGACCCCAGTTACAACTTCGGATATCCGCCAGGCAAGCCATGGCCATAGACCAACTTAGGCCAAAAGCCTAAGCTTGGGGAAGTACGTATTTCTCACCGACATTACATTCATGTTCACACACTCATGCCAGTTGTAGGTGCTCATACTTTTTCATTGTACTATCCATGCTAGTTTATTTTCTTTTCTAAGCTTTCTTCTTGTGTGTTTGAAAACTTTAAGAAAAACCAAAAAAATTACTTTTAGCTTTTAGCTAGTTTACTTTCCATGCCTGTAGTAGTAATAATTAAAAGAAAACCCAAAAAGATTACTTGTTCTTCTTTTGCTTGTTGGGAGCTTTCCCGTGTAAATAGTTTTATTTTATTTCGTTTCTATGGGGGTCGAGAGGAGAAGATCATAATGAAAATGTTGAGTGGCTCTTATATGCATTATTGTTGATTTAACAAAGAGCCCATATTACCTTGTCTTCTCCTGTGTATTAAATGCTTGCAGATTCAGCATAGTCCAATGCACGTGCACTATTATTATTATCCACACCGTTTGGTCGTGCAAGTGAAAGGCAATAATGACGACATATGATGGACTGATTGAGATGAGAGAAGCTGGTATGAACTCGACCTATCTTGTTTTTTGTAAATATGATTAGTTCATCGTTCCTGATTCAGCCTATTATGAATGAAACATATTTTCAATGACAATTAGAGATTATGGTTGCTCATGCCATGCTTAATTAGCTAGGAGTTTATAATGGTTTACCTTGCGTGCCAACATGCTATTAAAATGGTTGTGATGTGGTATGATAGGGTGGTATCCTCCTTTGAACGATTCGAGTGGCTTGACTTGGCACATGTTCACACATGTAGTTGAAACAAAATCAACATAGCCTCCATGATGTTTATGTTCATGGTGGATTATATCCTACTCATGCTTGCACTCAGTGTTGATTCATTTTAATGCATGTTCATGACTGTTGTCGCTCTCTAGTTGGTCGCTTCCTAGTCTTTTTCTAGCCTTCACTTGTACTAAGCGGGAATACTGCTTGTGCATCCACTTCCATAAACCCCAAAGTTATTCCATATGAGTCCACCATACCTTCCTATATGCGTCTACCTGCCGTTCCAAGTAAATTTGTATGTGCCAAACTCTAAACCTTCAAATGAAATTCTGTTTTGTATGCTCGAATAGCTCATGTATCAACTACGGTTGTCTGTATCTTCCATGCTAGGTGGGTTATTCTCACGAGGAGTGGACTCCGCTCCTCATTCATGAGAAAATGGGCGGTCACCGGGATGCCCAGTCCCATGCTCAAATCAAAATAATTGCAAACAAAACTCCCCTAGGATTGTTGTTAGTTGGAGGCACCCGTTGTTTCAGGCAAGCCATGGATTGATGTTTGTTGGTGGTGGGGGAGTATAAACTTTACCATTCTACTTGGTAACCGCCTATAATGTGTGCAGCATGGAAGATATCGAGATCTCTTGGTTGTTATGTTGACAATGAAAGTATGCCGCTCAAAATATTATTTATCTCTGTTTCAAAACTCGAGCTCTGGCACCTCTACAAATCCCTGCTTCCCTCTGCGAAGGGCCTATCTATTTACTTTTATGTTAAGTCATTATCCTCTTATTAAAAAGCACCAGCTGGAGAGCACTGCTATCATTTGCATGCATTACTATTAGTTTACATTGAGTATGACTATGACTAGATCTCTTTTACCATGAATTACAATGTCTAGTCAGTCCTTGATCTTCAGAGGTGCTCTGCATTTATGTTTTGCGGTCTCAGAAAGGGCTAGCAAGATACCATCTTGTTATATCATATTATGATTGTTTTGAGGAAGTGTTGTCATATGAGATTTATTATTATTGCTCGCTAGTTGATTATGCCATTGATATGAGTAAACATGAGACCTAAGTGTTATTGTGAATATGGTTAGTTCATAATCTTGCTGAAAACTTGAATGCTGGCTTTACATATTTACAACAACAAGAGCAAACAGAGTTTGTAAAAGTTTTTCTTTATCACTTTTGGTTTGTCAACTGAATTGCTTGAGGACAAGCAAAGGTTTAAGCTTGGGGGAGTTGATACGTCTCCATCGTATCTACTTTTCCAAACACATTTGCCCTTGTTTTGGACTCTAACTTGCATGATTTGAATGGAACAAACCCGGACTGACGCTGTTTTCAGAAGAATTGCCATGGTGTTATTTTTATGCAGAAATAAAAGTTCTCAGAATGACCTGAAACTTCACGGAGAATATTTTTGGAATTAATAAAAAACACTGGCGAAAGAATCAACACTAGGGGGCCCACACCCTGTCCACGAGGGTGGAGGGCACGCCCACCACCCTAGGGCGCACCCCCTGCCTCGTGGGCCCCCTGAAGCTCCACCGACCTCAACTCCGACTCTATATATTCACGTTCGGGGAGAAAAAATCAGAGAGAAGGATTCATCATGTTTTACGATACAGAGCCGCCGCCAAGCCCTAATCTCTCTCGGGAGGGCTGATCTGGAGTCCGTTCGGGGCTCCAAAGAGGGGAATCCGTCGTCGTCGTCATCATCAACCTTCCTCCATCACCAATTTCATGATGCTCACCGTCGTGCGTGAGTAATTCCATCGTAGGTTTGCTGGACGGTGATGGATTGGATGATATTTATCATGTAATCGAGTTAGTTTTGTTAGGGTTTGATCCCTAGTATCCATTATGTTCTGAGATTGATGTTGCTATCACTACGAAAAAATACACTTCCGTGATGATACGTGTTTGTCACAGTAGGTCACGTTTTCTGTCATGCATGTACATCCATGACAAATTTATGACAGAATCAAGATAGTCATACCTGTGCTGTCGTAGAAGTGTTCCATGACATTACCAAAATTACCATCACGGAAGTGTCCACTTCCATGACGATAAATCGCGCGTCACAGAAGTGCTTTCGTCAAGGGTGACCGACATGTGGCATCCACCGTAACGGAACACCGTTAAGCTATCGGGTCCGGTTTTGGATCCGATATCCCGTTAACAGCCCCGACCAATGGGGATTTTCCACTTGTAAAATCATCATTGGCTGGAGGAAACACATGTCGGCTCACCGTTGGGACAGATGTCATCCACTCATTGGACCCAAAGCACCTATGATACGTCGACACGTGGCACGGCCCAACAGAGGCCCATTCCTGTGAAAAGGCCGGCCCGTTTGACTTGGTCAAAAGGTGGCGGGCCGGCCCACGGCAAGCCTGTTAACGGCCTATTGGCATATATCCCATTTACAGCCCGCTAACCCAGGGCCCGTTTACAACCTAGCCGAATTAGGCCCAGTAGCGTCATCTGGGCCGTCCAATATAATTCCAGCCCATTTTAACTTCCAGCCCATGTATGGCCCATGATGTCTTTCGGCCTATATGAGGCCCTTAGTAACCCTCGGCCCCTTAACGACCCGTGGTAAAACTGGCCCGTAATGAACAGTGTATCACTTTATACCCATTAACGGCCCATTATTCAGTTGGGCCGTTTCCAGCCCATGTTATCTTTCGGCCCTCTCAGGGCCCATTTATTCTTGGGCTCATTTCCAGCATCCGTTTACTTACGGCCCGTTACTGTCATTTTCTGCTTGTGGGCCAAATTCAGCCCGTGGTTACAGTTGGCCCGTTTGTGGCCCGTTAATACGTTGGGCCATTTTCATAGCGTCATCAAATACGGCCGATTAACGACGGCCCGTTATGGTCGGCCCATGAATGGACGATTTCAACTCTAGCCCATTTACAGCCATAATGTGGTCTGTTATTGGCCCATGTTTGGCCAACCGATCATACGGCCCGTAGAAGGCCCATTGATGATACGGCCCGTAGAAGGCCCATTGTGTCTACGGCCCGTATAAGGCCCATTGTTTCTACGCCCCGTAGAAGGCCCATTGTTTCTACGGCCCTTAGAAGGCCCATTGTTTCTACGGCCCGTAGGAGGCCCATGTTAACTATAGTAAATATGTAGCCCATGGTTAATGTGGTCTAGTTTAAAAAAATAGGTTATTGTGGCCACTAGCAAACCGCGAAAAAAGAACTGCACCGACTACAAGAAAACAAATAAACAAGACAATAAGGAAATAAATAAGCAAGCAACTTACGCTAGGCTATCACAGCTATTACACATATTACATCCACTGGGCATCAAAGTTCGCCACCAGTGCAAATATAGGGAACACCCTACACTATACAAAAATGGCTTGCCGTTTTCTTCAGCCGGTGGCTGCATATTAAGAACAAATTTTGTATCGCACCAAAACAAATTACAACTATAAAACAAAAGGAAGGTTGGCATAAAAGTTAACAATCTAGCAGATAAATGCACCACCAGAAGTTCAGAAGCTCAGTTCATTTGACCTGACTGTTACGTCTTCATGCTATATTGTTCGATGGAGCACCATAACCTTCGCCTTCAGTTCTCCTAGGCTCCTGAACAACATAGCAAATGTCTGATAGTCTGGTTTCAAAACCATGCATATCTTGACAACATCGAACAATGTCTCTCCTTGTTTCACAAAGGGTCTCTGTTAGGGAATGGACTTGTGTCTGGAGCGCAGATACAACATTGTTTTCAGCTTGCATATCTTGATCATGAGGCAGTTTGGACGAGATTGCCTTAACAACCAACCCAGTATTACGCAGGAACGTGCTTTTGGCACTGTGTGGACAGGTACTGACCCACTGCAGCAAGAGCTGACATTGCGGTTATAGTTGCCTCGCCACCTTCAGAAGGTGGTGGTTCCACCATTTTTTCCATAGCTCACTAAAAGGTTGAGGTTTTACATTAGTAGTACCAGAACAGAAGATATTAAGGGGGCAGCAAAACCAAACAAAATAGCTTTGGTCTATATACAGAACTTATTCTGGTGAACCCATGTAAAATATTAGTCGTATTTTATTGCAAAGTACATAATAAAACTAGGTTCCAAACATATGACCATGTACCATCGCTAATGTATTGTCTATTTCTTCACATTGTATTGAGGGCTAAGGATAAAGAGACGAAGTTTATAATACGGTAAGCATAGTATGACATCATTCATATCACAAAACAACTGAGAACAGACAAACATGCAATTGTAACGTTGTGTGGGCAAGTCCAGCACGGAACTAGATTACAGGTCAAGATCAAAGGAACATCACTCCTCTCTTTTAAACCTTGTAAGGTGCAATGATACGCTAAGAAAATTGTGTATAAAATTGAAAAGAGTAATAGACATTGGATGCAAACCATGCAGTTCAAGGCACAAGTCAGAGTAAGTAGTAGTTAAAAGGCATGAGGATTAAGGACTTACAACAGCGGCTTTGACTGGTGTAGTCATGCCCTTCTTCTTGTTGGTGTGACAGTCCTTGAAGGTTTCCACAACATTTGGTTCAGGTACTTTTTGGTTCTTGCGGGCTTTCCTCTGCATTTGGAACAAGTCAATATAGATCTGATAATATGGTACAGCGAAAAGAGTGAAACAACAGCTAATTACAAGAGCCTCGCAGTGTGCAATATAGCTACGAGATCCTGTCATCTGTTGGAATTTCACTTTTGTACGGTTGGCCTTGTTCTTTGAATAGTTCACCTACAAGAAGATAGATTTGTGTGGCACATGCGTAAATAGGACTTCAACATGTGATATGATCACATATATAACGTACCTGATACTTTGGATCGGACCAGTGTTTAACGAGGCCTCTCCAATCTTCATCAGATATATTTTCCACTGGAGATGTTTGGGCAAGTTCACTATTAGCCTTGCCTTCAAAGTGAGTTTTCCTCAAGTTATACCGATACTGTCGTAGAGCAGACTTGAAAACATGGGTGCAAGCTTGTCTGGTTGCATCATCTTGGCTATCCAACTTGAACCTCATCTATTGAAAATTATGGGAGTCTCATTATGTCGGTGTACAAAAGTAGGGGCACTCCTTTGTACCCCTTTACTTGTGCACGAGCAGTCGGAGCCACGCGCCACGGCCACTCTTAGCAGGACAAGGGAGGGAAGCCGGAGAGAAGCCAAAGGCACAAGACGGCCAAGGCAACGCCAAGACCAAAAACACAAAGGACAGAAGGGCGAAGCAGGTTCCCCCGGCAAGGCCCTTGCCGGGGCAACCTCGGCGGCCCCGGCAAGGGCCTTGCCGGGGCGGCACGCCCGACGCCAATAGAGTGAGCCACCCTTGGGCCCACGGGTCCCAACCCAACCAATTGCGTTCGGACCAGGGCTTGGGAGGCACCTCCGTGGTGGCATGCAGATCTTTGTCAAGACCATAGATATATGAAATCAGGTGAGAACCAGAAGACGACGACCCTCAGCGGGATCCTTGGCAAGGAGATCCACAAGACCCCCGGCAAGCGCCTTGCCGGGGACGACTACAATGCCACGGCAAGACCCTTGCCGGGGCCCCGGCAAGGCCCTTGCCGAGGGCATCAGCGGGGCCACAGCCAGGCCCACGTTAACCAAGACTCCACCGCCGTCCCCAAGCAGCTGCTAGCTCAACCAGCTTGGCAGGCACCTGCGTGGCGATGGGCGGCCTCTACGCCAACTCAGCAAGCACCTGCGTGGTGGCATGCAGATCTTCGTGCAGACCCTACCATCGCGCCACCTCAGCTGCCTGCCTGCCTATATGGTGTCGCATGCATCGCTGGCCTGGGCGCGTGTCGAAGCAAGGCGAGGCGGCAACGGACGGGACGGGCCTCGTTCCCATCCCCAATAAAGCTAAGGGACACCTAAGCTACGCATTAAATGCGTCTTGTCCTATAACATGGGCTGTAATCTCGCAGCACTGTATACCTTTCCACCTCCTGTGTGGCACCGTGGCAGTCCCTTTCGACTATAAAAGGAGGCCCATAGCATACTGGAGGGGGATTCGGCTCTTTTGAACAACACAGCCACCGTAGCTAGTTCGAAATCTCAAGAACACTAAATACATCCACCAAAGCAGGACTAGCGTTTTACGCATCCTTACGGCCCAAACTTGGGTAAATGATCCTTGTGTTGACTATTAATCCTGCTCTTCTCACGACCCCGCGCCCCAACAACCGTAGTAGGGATTCTTGTGATCCCATAGGTGTCGTTTTCCACCGACATCTTTGGCGCGCCAGGTACGGGGCGTAGTTGTGAGAATCTGGCCTAGCAGTTAGCCTAGCAGTTCGCCATCGCCATGGCTTCTAAAGAAGAAGACGACCAGGAGAAAACGGCGCCACCTGCAAGCGCGAAGGACGCCAGTGCGGCAACAGAAAAGCTAAGACATCCAGAGCCTTGAGCAATTTCCTTTTATACATAAGGTTATTGTCCTCGGAGATCCTACCTATGTATGGAAAACCTGCACGTAAAGGGGCCCTCCCGCAATTGGCAACACCCTTGTTCTGTTTCAAGTCCGCTCAACAGCTCAAGTGGTCGCGTCGAGAGTGGCAGGGTAGCCTTCCGCACTTGGCAACACTCTCGATTCTGACTCGAGTCAAGCTCGACAGTTCGAGCGGCCGCGTTAAGGGCGGTAAGGTGGTTTGCCCGACAGCAAGCACGCCCGGTGGGCCAATGGGGATCCGTCCTCAAGACTCCGCCCTGGGTTTACGCGCCGGCAAGCCTACCCGGTTAACGTAGGGTGGACATACAACGGAAAATCGAACAGGAAAATAACATGCATTGTATCAAGTACTGCAGAGTTATATTACATCAAATTGTTGCCGCGGTTCTAACTAAGGATAGAAATTGTCTTGGTCATGAACCTGCAGCGGCGATAAGAAACGGGGTGCCTAATCCCGGCGCTGGCCCTCCACCCTTTGAATTACATCAATGAGGCTGATGATGGGCTCAATACACTCCTTGAGCTTCCCGAGTTCAGTACCCTCCGACAAGCTCTCCAGCGCGGCGTCGAAGTCAAGGGTGGGGTTCCAGTACGCCACCTTGGTGAGGACCTTGGTCATGGCACCCCGGCAGAGCCTTCGGTTCTCGTCGGCCAGTAAAGCCGCCCTGTTGGAGTGGAACTGCTCCAGGCCCTGAGAACACCCTCGAAGAACAGGGTCAGCTTGGCGTTGGTAGTCCCGATGCGCTCTGGGGCGTACCTCACATTTGGCATCCCCATGGTAGCCAGCTGCGTGGTGATCCTGTCGGCGACGTCCTCGAGGCGGCTGATCCAGCAATTCTCGCCCTCCACAAAATCGTTGTGGCTGGCGGCTTCGTTCTTCCGCTGCAGTTTCTCGGCCTCCAGATCCTTGGCCAGGATCTCCTCCCGGGCCTTGCTCTCCGACAGCATCACCTCGAGACCCTCCAGCTCCAGCTTGAGGTCTTTGATGGAGTTGTTGGCCTCGGAGAGCTCCTCGGCCCTGCTGACGGCCGCGCCCTGCGCCTCCGTTAGGGCGCCGTTGAGCGTGTCCTTCTCCTGGGACAGCTTCAGGGCCTGGCCCTTCAGCTCGTCCCGCTCCACCTCCAGCTCCTTCACCTTGCCAGCGTGAACCAGAGCCAAGGCATTGAGCACCTCCCTGTGCCTCTGCTCCAGCTCTTGGGTCTGCAACACGACAAGTTTCTCCACCTCCTCATCCTTGGCACGGAGTTTGGCGTTGATATCCGCCTCGCGTTTGGCAAGATCCTCCTCCTAGGAGTTCAGCGCGTCCTGGTGCTGAGTCCGAGCGGCCTCGGCTGCGGCGGCCAAGCTCTCCGCCGTCTCCTAGGCCTTCTCGATGTCGGTCAGCTTCATGGTGAGCTCCACGTCGCGCTTGGCCAGCTCGCCCTGGGCGGCCTTCAGCTCTTAGCTAGCTTGGCGGAACCAAGTCTGCGACTCGGCGACGCACACCTTAAGGTCTGCCTCCGCCTTGTCCACCGTTGCCATCCTGGACTTGGCCTTGTCCAGGCGAGCACGGTGGAGTGCCTGGAGCTTCCGGATGTTGGCGCCCATGGCCTGGAGAAGCCGCTGCTCCTGAGAGCCGTCACCACCGGCGCTCGGCTCGTCGACGACCTCGAGCCCGGCGGCGGCAAGCACCTCTTCGTCGAACACCTCTCCCTCGATGGGCGCCCTGGAGCTGGACGCCCCTGGGAGGTGGATGAAGAGGTTGTCGGTCACCCTCAGATACCTGCCGGAGCCGGAGGCAGCGAAGGAGGAAGGCTGGTCATCGACCACCTCCTCATGGTGGCGGCCTTGCCAGGCTCCCCGGCAGGCCCCTTGGCGGCATCTTCGGCAGCACCTTTGGCGGTCTCCTCGACAGCGATCTTTTTGGCCTCTACCGCAACGTCCTTGGCGACATCCTCGATGACGGTGTCTACGTCCTCCTGGTCCGCCGACGGACGATCTGGATACCAAGAAGGGGATGAGACAAAGCCAAGGCCAAGAGCCAACAAGGAAAGAAAAAGACAGGGACGAAAGGCGAACGGCTTACCAGCGCCGGGCTGGGAAGCAGAGGTGCCCTCCCCGCCAACATTTGGCGCCGAGGCAAAGCCGCCGGCACCCGAGTTCTCCTCCTCCTCCATGTGTGTGGGCTCGGTGCTTGGCGCCTTGCCGGGGACGCCCCTGGGGGCGGCGTGGTCGATGGGGGCGGCATGTTGGGGGTGACCCTCTGTGGCTCCTGCTGCTGCTGTCCTCCTCCTCTGACCATGGCAAGGTCAGCACCAAGAGATCGTGACCCCAACACATGTTGACAAGGGGTGAGCAATGAACTTATGCTGGGGGCTGTGCCGGGGGCTGCTGTCCGGGCTGCTCAACACCACCAGTGGTGCCCTCGAAGTACCCGCCGGGGGCTGGCCGTCCACCAAGGCTTTGGCCCTCTTCACCCTCTGGGCCAACGTCTCCGCATCCCTGCAAAGATGATAACAAGTCAAGACAAGCGGCACGGATCGAGGGGGCGAAGATGACAGAAAGGAGCAAGATACTTACTCGTCATCCACCTCCTCCTCTGTTGCCTTCCTCTTCCTCCTTGGGCTGAGGGACCCGAAGTCAAAGGTGACATCCGCGTCGACGTCTACCGAAGGAGGGGAGGGGGTGGAGTCTGCGCGCGCGCGTCGACGTCATAAATGAAACGAACATTGAATACCCTTTATATATGATTTGTGGATGCTATGATCACCAGTTCAAAATTTTGAATCCGCCTTAGGTATCACACATGCCCCCACTCGTTCTCTCTCGATTTCATCTCGGGGTCCGGAGATCGATTGAAAGAGGACTAGGGTGGGTACAATACGTTCGTTTCACTTATGAACGTACAATATACTCCCTCTGATCCCCACAGACCCCCCCCCCCCTGCGCGGGTCATTTCTATCATAGAAACAGACCAAACCTTTATCTCTTTGAACGACACGCAATTGATCTCTGAACAATCAATCGATCTCATCAACATGTGTTGGGGCATGAACCGAATGGGATGTCAAAACTAAGACGCGAAGCGACACGTAGTGGAGGCAAAGTGAAACTTTAAACGAACCGTTTGTTTGTATGCATGCTGGACAAATTACAAAACATTGGAAATACAAGCATGGTCTAGGCCCACATGCGAATGATACTCGGCGGAATGTTCAAATGAGGCACGCGGGAGGATGGACTCGACCGGAGGGCGACATGATCGATGGAGAGGAGGGTTGGAGAGGAATGAGAAATAAGAAAATGCCACATGATTATACTTGAACGGCTCAAATAAACAATAAGTTGTCTTGCTTGGCCTACATAGTGAAAGGCCTAATGCGCAACGCGGAGCACTGACGCTCGAATATGGCCGGGAAAATAGGGAAACCGACATGTGGGGCACACCTGCCGGGATGATGTAGCGCAGACTAGTCCAATGGAGGAGCTAGCCCACGACCTCCTCGCCATCGGCAACCGTTCATGTGGGTCGTGGGGGCCAACAACGTGGCGCAGCTCCAGCACCGCCTCTGGACACGGCGACCGCGGTGAGCGACAAGATCATCGTCGCTAGACATGGTAGGTTTTAGTGTGCCGAGGGTGGCGTTAGTGCTGTGGCATGACCAACAATATGTTTGGTTTGTGCCCAAGGTTGCCCCATCAAAGCATTGGGTAGCCAAAATTTTGGTTGAGGTTTTGGTTGCCCATGATTTGGCCGACATTGGGAAGAAAAATGAACTAGAGTTGGCTAGAGTTCATTGGCATGCCAAAAAAATGGCAACCATCCAAACAAAGACCAATCTTTGGGTCATGACCAAAATTTTGGTAAGGTGCACTTTGGCCACAATGCAAACACACCCCAAAACCCGGCTCGTCGAGGATGCACGGGGCGCCGGGACGTGTCCGCGGAGTGGTGTAGCGCGGCCAACTGCATCCTCAGGACCTGAGACCATGCCAGGTCGTCTTGCTTTTTCAATGACATGCGTCGATCGCATGTGAGCAAAGGGCATCTCCAACGTTGCCACGACCGCAGCTGACTACCCTGGCACACCAAAAACCCTCGTCCCTCGTGCCGTCGCTCGGTGCGTTCCCAGCCGGCGCCAGCTGCCCGCATTCATGCCGTCCGTCCGTATGCCGTCGTTAAGAGGCTCGGTGCCCGAGGAACCAACTCCGGCGACTTAATGACGCATCAGGACGCTTGGCCTCACCGGAATGCGCTACTTAAAGCGGCAACGCCCAGCTAACCTCCACACCATAGCGCATCGTCCTCCTACCTGGCACCACATCCGCCATGACCGCAAGCGTGAACACTCTGCGGGAAAGCTTGTCTTTGGGGATGAAGCTCGAGGTCGCCGCCCTCGCTCAAGTCGCCTCTCGTGACGCAATAGCGGCGTAGCCGGACGCGGACGCGACCGCACAAGCGGTGGCCACGCTGGCGGCCGACGACGGGAGCACCGTCAGCCACGCATCCTACTTGCCGCCGTCCAACGTCCGGCACCGCCGAGGTCGGGGACTCCTCCGAGGATGAGTAGGGCATGGTAGACGGCAGGGCATGGTGTGCCAACTGGCCGGTCTGTATCCCGTGTTCTACTCTTCCTCGCCGGAGACCGCACCTTCACTTCACGGGTCTTGAACCCCGCCCCCGTACATAGAGATCGCAGATGGAGGACGTCGGTCGCCGCCGTAGAATAGGTTTAGGGTCGGGTTCTTTTATTTTTCTGTCCTATAAAAGTTCGAAATGTAATGAAAATCTGTCCGTGTTTGCATTAATCTCGGCCGGTGTATATGAACTTTCACAATAATATAGTATATTGTAGGAGTACTAGCAAGATGCCCGTGCGTTGCACGGAAGATCAAGATCTTGTGGGAGAAAAGGATGAACGAGGGAAGGCCTTATCTGCAAATGTGGAGAGGAGTGCGGGTAAATTGTCATAGTTTCCTTCCTATCCGTTAGATATAGATCGGACGGCCTATATTGCAGGATGACAGGCACACCATCATCACCAACTCTACTTTTTATTGAACCGAGACAAAGCTAACATGCGAAGTAAAATAAACACATAGGGTCTATACATACACAATTTATCTTAGGCACTCCAATAGTACGTCCACTACACATTCACGCATTTCACATCTTTCTACATCTACGGGAACCTACGAAAGGGTTAACGTAAATTGCCTCTCTCTCTCCTCCCCTGATTTTCATGGTGGTGGGCCCCTCCCTCCCCCCAATCTACAATCAACAGCTCACACGTTTCACATTACGTTAATTACGTAACTGGGATTACGTAGGTGTAGCATTACTCGTCCTAAAAAACCCAACTAAGCCAACCTCCCAGCATATCGCGCGGGA
This sequence comes from Triticum aestivum, assembly GCF_018294505.1. Classification (NCBI taxonomy): domain Eukaryota; kingdom Viridiplantae; phylum Streptophyta; class Magnoliopsida; order Poales; family Poaceae; genus Triticum; species Triticum aestivum. The sequence goes on along the minus strand of NC_057808.1, from coordinate 256,555,317 downwards.
AAAGACCCGGCCGCACCGTTTTAGTCGGGATTACCGGATTACTAGTAGTAGTATCGATGGATCGCGCGAAGCAACAAGTTTTTTTTGAGGGGGCGAAGCACCTAGTTTAAAAGGAAAAAAGGCGGTACACTCACAGCACCCCTGTCGCGGTCGCATTGCACCCCACACACGTTCGGTCCTGCACACGGCTCACGCAAACGGAACGCGCTTCGGCTTGCCTCTTCACTGACACGTGGGACTGCACTTGGAGAAACCGACCATGCGCCAAACTCCCCCGCCCACCGCGCGAAAATCCTCCCCCCACCCAAAAATTCCCCCAAATCCTAGATTCAACCGCCCTTCGGCCAACTAGCCAATAATATTCCCCAAACCCCCTCCCCCCGTCCCCCTCCACTCCATTCGCTCCGCCAAAGCCGCCCTCCCCGCCGCGCCGATACGTCGGCGCCGCGGTTCGTCGAGGGGGACGCACGGCGATCCTCTCGCTCCCACAGTACGCTCTCGTAGACTGCCGTCCTCTAGCCGCGCCGCCACCGCTGGCGACGTTCTTGTGGAGGCGCACGGCGGTCAGCGCCGCCACCGCTGGCGACGTTCGTGTGGAGACGCACGGCGGTCAGCTTCTCCCACGGTACGCGCATTCTAGACTGAGGCCCCGTGCATGTCGGTGTAGCGCTGAATGTTAGCTGATAGACGCTGTTAATCTCACTATTTGCCGAAGTAGTTTACAGTCAATATGCTCTGCTTAAGAAGCTTCCTTGCCCTGTTCTGCACTCAATCTGCTTAGCTGAGATGGCATGCCAAGGCCGATTAGTTGCTAAAATATCCTGCCATATATTTATTATGACATAGATTGCCATGGTCTAGTAGCCAATCTGTTAGGTGAAATAGCTCTACACCGTTTTATACTCGATCTTTGTTGCTGCGATGGCCTTCGATAGTTCGATGGCTGTGTGCTCGGCCTCATTGACTGCTGAAACAGCCTGCCATAATTTAGCACTCAAATCTGTTTGCTGAATTAGCTTTACATATATTTCGTTACTTAGATCTGCTCGTCCAAATATCTTGCCATAGCTTTAGACATCGACCTAGGTATTTTTTCTGGACTTCATAAAAAAGCATATATGTTTTTCCTGTAATATCTAGTAGAAGAACTAATTTGTATGTCTAACAGATGGACAGGACTTGGATAACTTCTGCTCGAAGATTCTCCGCTGCATATGTCGAGGGGGTTGAAAACTTCATGAACTTTATCAGAGCTGAGTACGGTGGTCCGAAATCAGATGTGCTCTGCCCGTGTAGCAGTTGTATGAATTCAGTTACAAGACCCCAGTCAACTGTGCAAAATCATCTACACTTGTATGGGATGTCGGTCACATATACTAGGTGGGTTCATCATGGTGAAGCTGTGAACGTCAATGTTATTGACTACGTGGAAGCAGCAGATCACCATCTTGATCTGCCTGATGCTCAGGTGGAAGAGGAGGAGGAGGAGGTGGTGGCGGAGCCAGTGAGTTTGACCAACATTGAAACAATGCTACGAAATGCTCGTGCATTCCGTGAACTTTCACCTGCAGAAGAAAAACGGTGGGCCCGCATGTTGGAACAATGCAACGTGGCTGTCACCCCAGGAAATAAGCTGTCAGTATTCTCAGCTATGGTCACCTTTCTTCAGGTGAAGACATCTGAGCGGATGACCAACAAATCATTCGATGCGATGTTGGCTGCTTTCCGCAAAGCTTTCCCAGATGCGTCTGAGCTGCCACACACCTACAGTAAAATGAAGAATTTCCTTCGTGCAGTTGGAATTGGATATGATATGATCCATGTTTGTAAGAATAATTGTGTTCTGTTCCGGAAGGATTATGCCAACTTAAGTGAATGCCCGAAATGCAAATCATCAAGATGGAAAGATGGCGATGCTGTGAAGAGGATTCCTCATAATGTTCTGAGACATTTTCCAATTACACCAAGATTGCAGAGGTTGTTTCATGATGCTGAAACAAGAGAGGATGTACTGTGGCATTCTAGGAACCAGGAGTACAGAGATCAGAATGTAATGAGCCATCCATCACATGGTAGTGAGTGGAAAAGCTTCAATCAGAAACACGAAAAGTTTGCTGCTGACCCGAGAAACATTAGACTTGGCTTAGCTTCAGATGGATTTAACCCATTTGGCCACCAGAGCGCCACATATAGCATGTGGCCAGTGCTTGTTATCCCTTACAACATGCCTCCAAATGTCTGCACCAAAGAATCAAACTACATGATGGCCTTGCTCATCCCAGGTCCAAAAAGTCCTGGAAAGGATTTTGATTTGTTCATGGAGCCTCTTGTGGAGGAACTTCAACAGCTATGGAGGGGTGTTCTCACTCGAGACCTATATAGCAGCCCACCAGCTGATTTCTTTCTGCGTGCTGTTATAATTTGGTGCATCCATGATTATCCGGCTTTGGGCACTATGTCAGGGCGAACGACACATGGTTACAATGCATGTGTTCGCTGTGACAGGAATCCGCTGTCATACGCAATACTTAGCAAGATCTGTTACATTGGACACCGCCGTTTCCTTGCCAAGGACAAGCCGCATCCTAGAAAATACCGAAGACATGTGTTCAATGCAAAGCATGAAAACCGTGATGCGCCAAAGAGGCTCACCGCCGATGAGTTGCAAGTGGAATTAGAGAAGGTCAGGCATATTACACCAGGAAACCATCCTGGTAATGGTAGCGGGAAAAGGAAGCGTGGCAGGGCAGAAGAGAGATTATTGTTTACCCGCAGGTCCACTTTGTGGGACTTGGAGTATTGGAAAGATTTGGATCTGCGGCATAATCTTGATGTGATGCACATCGAGAAAAATATATGTGACAGCATTATCGGCACACTTCTTAATATTGAAGGCAAGACGAAAGATACCTTAAAATCTAGGATTGATTTGACACACCTGGGTATCAGACAGGATTTGCAGGTGCAAGATGAAGGTAAACCACGGGATATGGCACCAGCTGTGTACGTCTTGGACAAGGTAAAAAGAAAAGAATTCTGCGAGGTCCTGTCACGTGTGAGATTCCCACATGGATTTGCTTCCAACCCTGAAAGGAGAGTCAGTGCAGATGGAAACAAGGTACAAGGGTTGAAAACTCATGACTGCCACGTCCTACTTCAAAGGGTTTTACCTGTTATCCTTAGAGGATTGGGCCGCCCTGACTTATACAGAGCAGTTGCAGAGTTGGGACAATTCTTCAGGGAACTCTGCAGTAGAAATATCAGGATAGATGCTTTGGAGCGTCTTAGAGACAAGATACCAACTATCCTATGCGACCTTGAGAAGATATATCCTCCAGCCTTCTTTGATGTGATGGTGCATTTGGCTGTTCATCTACCTGATGAGGCACTACTTAGAGGTCCAGTACAGTATGGCTGGATGTACCCTATTGAAAGGCGGCTAGGCACTTTCAAGGGCTATGTTAGGAACAGAGCTAGACCCGAGGGTTCCATTGCAGAGGCCTACATTGCTACAGAAGCGTTGACATTCTGCTCAAAATACATTGAAACAGCTGATCAGCTTAGCAAAGAGGTGGATGAAGACAATCCCGGGCTCAATGTTTTCGATTATTCTGTTCGAGTTACAGGGAAGAGTCGACAAGAGGACAAACCTAAAGATTTGGACAAAATGGTTTGGTATGTGTTGAATAACTGTCCTGAGATACTACCTTATATCAAGTAAGTGCTAAGTACTGCAGCTTATACATCGTAATCTACTAAACTTGCAGCACATTCTTATATATTTAGATGTTTGACGCGATCACTATGTTGTGCAGCATCTACAAAAAGGAGTTACTGCCGCAAAATCCAAGAAACATTGACAAACTGGTTATGGCAGGATTTGCGAAATGGTTCAAGAGCCATGTAAGCTTTTGAATTGCACTGTCAGTTTTTTTAATATATTGAGTACATAAGATGATCAGCTTGTCTATTTTCTAACCATAGGTTAAGAAGATGCGGGAGGATGGGCAGGCAGTTGATGATGCCCTTTACTCACTAGCAATGGGTCCTGATACTCGGGTAAGACATTATGAATCTTGCGTTGTTGGAGATGTGCGCTACAACACCCTTGCACGAGACGAAGGCAGGAAGACACAAAACAGTGCCATCATGAGCACGGATACGTATGACAAAGAGACAACTGAAATGTATGCTAACATAACAGACATTGTTCAGTTGCAGTATATCTCCAGTTTCGAGGATCATCGGTGTGTGGTTCTGTTGTGCTGTCGTTGGTATAACCTGTTTTCCAGGATCGCAAAACCCAGAGCTGATGATTATTTCAAATCCATCAATGTCAAGGCGGCGTACCAGACCAACGAGCCTTTTATTTTGGCAAATCAAGCAACACAGATATTTTTCTTGGAAGACACATTTGCACGTAGCGATGACTGGAGAGTATTGCAAAGGTTTGAGCAGAGGAATTCGTTTAATGAAGTTGCACAACAAGATGATGCTTACACTGCTCCTGATGTACAAGATAACACAGATGTTCCTAATATCTTTGAGAACCATCACGTCAATGACGCCGGCGAAAAGATTGCCTGTCGTGCTGTGGACATACAAGAGTTGATCAAGAAGAAGCCAACGTTCGAGGACGTTGAGGACGAAGAAGAAGATGACACCATGGGGAATTACGATTCAGACTGATACACATGGCGAAGATGTTGACGCTGCTGCTGCGGATGATGATTACATTGCTTTTGTCGTATTTGCCTGTCAGAAGACGTTTTTTATCTACTATGTGAAATTGTGTTTGCTATGACAACTGAAACCTGATGAACATGTTGTTTAGTATTTTCCTGTGAGAACATCACTTGTTATGTATGCTGATTTGTGTTTGGTGATTGTATGACGACTAAAACATGATGACATTGTTGTTTAGTTGTACTCATATTTGGCTGTGAAACTTGAATTTGATGACATAGTTTGCTGTTGGACTGCAATTTGCTCGACGTCTTCGAATGAGAACAAAGCTGACCCGACAGGGCCTCTGCTAATTTATTTATTTATTACCAAAAGGGCCTCTGCTATTTATTTATTTATGAGCAAAAGGGGATACCCCCTGATTTCCGTTAATAGAAATCATTAGATGTTCACAACACTACGCCCAGCCTGCTACACAGGTTTCATTCATTACTAGTTTCAGCAAAGTGCTCATGTCATAGCCACTGAATACATCACGAGTGCTACATACACTGCAAATAAAGAGACAATCATCCTACAGAGCACATCGATTTTGCCCATTATCTTCACAAGCTCTTTCATCTCCTCATTGCTGTCAAGGCCGTTCAGCAGCTGTTGCTTGGCCATGATCAGAGGAACTGCATCTTTAACCTTCTGCTCTGCATCTTCCTCTTCTGCCGTTCCTTCAGTTACTTGTCCAACACCCCAACCTGCTGGTATTGGGATTCCTCGGCTAACCAAATAATCAGCGTAGTTGCACTCCCCCACATCAGCAACTTCCCAGAAATACAAATCACACGAATCTTCCCTTTTCTGCACGAATCAAATTGGAAGATCATCAACCAAACTATTAAAAAAATCAGCAACTGAAAGCAGCAGAACAACACTTAAACATATTATTACCCCATGATTCGGGCATTTGTAGAAGACTCGGCCAGGGTTGAGGATTGTGGTTGAGACGCGACGGATGACTCTGCGTGATTTGCAGCAGTGGCACCACACCAACGGCAGCGGGTTGCGATGAGCAACCGGCTGCGGTGCGCGTGCCGGCGGGGGTGTGATGAGACCCACAGGCGATGGTACGGGTGGCGACTTGGCGCATATTTGGTTGTTGCCTGCTGAAGAGCAGGTGGACGAGCAGCCAGCGGACATGGTTGCTGCGGCCAGAGCTTCTGATGCTAGGCAGAGTAAGTAGAGAAGAGGAGAAGCGAACGTTGGATATGTCAGTTTCATTACTTGCAGAGTAGCATAGCACCATATATAGTCATAGTCTAGGTTTGGATTCGAACCAGCTACAGGAGCACGTCTCTCTTTTTTCTAAAACTCAGCAACGTCTCTTTACTGGTACACTAGCTTGTTCTGTACGCCTTCTCAAGTCTTTGATTCCTCCACCTGACATCTGGGACCCACCGGAAGGGCCTCTGTATTTCGCGAAAAAAACGTGCCCCCCGCTGACAGGTCGGACCCACCAGCTATCTTCGCACGCAAGGAAGTGCCTCCTTATTACGCACAAAAAAATGAATACTCCCCCTGCCAGCTGGAACCCAGCATAGTGGGAGGCTGACTTGTGGGCCTACCAAGTTGACGGGGACGGAGGGCTTTGTCAACTTAGTCAGTATGAACGATTCTAGCTCCAGTTACCGTACGATGTTCATCCAACAGCCCTAGTGCTTCTTCAACCTCTGGTCTTCTTGCTCCAGCCGCCCAAACCAGCGTCGGTCGTGCCGCGTGCTCCTGCCTCCCGTGGCCGGCTGTGATGCCGCGGAGGCCTCACCGCCCCCTACTACTCCCACCGCTGGCCAGGGCATCCCTCTACTCACCCACACCCCCTGTTATTCTGCGGCGACGGCAGCCTCACACCGCAGCTGAACGAGTGAACCCTCGTACTCCTCTCCGCGTGGGCATCCACTGCCGCGTCTTCCCCGGCTCCGCGTCGTCCCCTTCCTAGGCCTCGCCGTCGTCCACCGCCTTGGTGCTCTCGGCGCGGCGTGGTCAATGTGGTCAACGACCGACTTCCATCGGAAGAGTACTATACGTGGAGAGGCTGACAGCTGGGTCCACGGCCGCAGCTGGGTCCACGGCCACAGCCCAGTTTTTTTGTGATTTGCCAAGTAAGTCGCTTTGTCAGGCCTGTTGGGCTGCAAATCTTTCAAGACGAGGAGAGCTTCATTCGGCTGGCCGAGAAAATGGCCTATCAGTAATGAGAAATGGGTTGTACATTTTTAAAACACATCAAACCGGCAATTAGTTTCAAATTTCTTTTTTTCATTTCGAGATTTTAAATTGCATTGATTTTTATGCGTGGACAATTTGTTGGATTTTATATTGATATACATTTATTTTTAAAATCAGTTTGAATGTGACTCAAAATTTCGGGATTAAAAACAGTTCGGACCGCACCGAAATATGCAAGATTTCCTACAATTTTTTAACCGTGGCCACAATATGGGCTGTAATGCTAACAAAAAGAATATGGGATCCAAAAAAACCTTAAGAATTAGCAAATGGGTTGTAAATTATTATAAATAATGGCACATGGGTTGTATGTTGTTTTCCACAGATTTGAGGCTTTCCTAAAAAAAGATTGACGCACAAGCAGTGACTGTTGGATGTCCATCCAACGGCCGTCGTGCTTCTTCAATCTCTGCTCTTCCTGCTCCAGCCGCTCAAACAAGCGCCGGCGGGACTGCCTGCTCCCTCCTCCCCGCGGCCGGCTGTGCTGCCGCACAAGCCTCACCGCCCCACCGTACTCCCATCGCTGGCCTAGCCATCCCTCTACTCACCCACACCTGCTGTTTTTCTCCGGCGACGGCAGACGAACCAGTAAACCCTCGTACAGTCGTACTCCCCTCCGTGTGGGAAACAACTGCCGAGTCTTCCCTGCCTCCGTGTCATTCCCTACCTAGGCCTCGCCGTCGTCCACCGCCCTGGTGCTCTCGGTGTGGCCTGGTCAACATGGTCAACAACCGACATGTATCTGAAGTGAACTGTACGTGGAGAGGCTGATAGCTGGGTCCACGGCCGCACGCAAGGAAATGCCTCCTTATTACGCGCAAAATAATGATTCCTCCACCTGACATCTGGGACCCACCGAAAGGGCATCTGTATTTCATGAAAAAAACATTACCGCCGCTGACAGCTTGGACCCACCAGTTATATCTTCGCACGCAAGGAAGTGCCTCCTTATTACGCACAAAAAAATGAATACTCCCCCTGCTAGCTGGGACCCAGTATAGTGGCAGGCTGACTTGTGGGCCTACTAAGTTGACGGGGACGGAGGGCTTTGTCAACTTAGTCAATATGCACGATTCTAGCTCCAGTGACCGTACGATGTCCATCCAACGGCCGTAGTGCTTCTTCAACCTCTGGTCTTCTTGCTCCAGCCGCCCAAACCAGCGCCGGTCGTGCCTCGTGCTCCTGCCTCCCATGGCCGGCTGTGATGCGGCGGAGGCCTCATCGCCCCCTACTACTCCCACCACTGGCCAGGCCATCCCTCCACTCACCCACACCCCTTGTTATTCTGCGGCGACGGCAACCTCACACTTCAACGAACCAGTGAACCCTCATACTCCTCTACATGTGGGCATCCACTGCCGCCTCTTCCCCGGCTCTGCGTCGTCCCCTTCCTAGGCCTCGCCGTCGTCCACCGCCCTGGTTCTCTCGGCGCGGCGTGGTCAACATGGTCAAGGAACGGCTTCCATCGGACGTGGACTGTACGTGGAGAGGCTGACAGCTGGGTCCACGGCCGCAGCAAGGAAGTGCCTCCTTATTACGCGCAAAATAATTATTCCTCCACCTGACAGCGAGGACCCACCGGACGGGCCACCGTATTTCCCAAAAAAACGTTTCCCCTGACTGCTGGGATCCACCAGCTACATCTTCGCACGCAAGGAAGTGCGTCCGGGCAAAAAAACGATTCGCCCCCTGGCTACTGGGGCCCACCAGCTACATCTTCGCACGCAAGGAAGTGCCTGACAGTCGGGACCCACCTGGTTGAAGCGTACATAGCGTTGTCATTCTGGTCGCGAACGTGTACGTACATACTGGTCGATGTAGAGGCGCGCACGTAGCATGTACACGTACATACAGCGGCCAGTGTGCAAGAAAGAAAATACGGCCACGTACGTACATACGGGCGGGGTCTCTAAACCCTAAACGGAGAAACGGAGAAACTGCGTCGTTGTCGTGTTCATGGGGAGCCAACCGGCAGGGTCGGAACAAAATGCGTCGACATGTTCATCGGGAGGGCTTGGACGGAACAGTCGATGGAAATGAGGCCTGACATACCGCAGAACGGAGGAAACGGCCTTGTGTTCGAGCGGCCACGGTCGAAACGGGATCCTGTTCATCGGGAGGGGTCTGGCGTACCGCAAAACGTAGGAAACAGACCTCCTACGGTCGAAATGGGGGTCCTATTGATCGGGGGGTGTGGCGTACCGCAAAACGGAGGAAACGGACTTGTGTTGGAGCGCTACGGTCGAAACGGGGTCCTGTTCATCGGGACGGGTGTGGCGTACTGCAAAACGGGACTCCACGGGACACTGTTCATCTCCACCGTCGACCCCCTCCAGCCTCCACGGGCTACTGTTCATCCACCGTCGACCTCATCCAGCCTCCACCTGCGAGTGTTCATCCACGGGTTCCTGCTCATCCAGCCTCCACTGCGCGCTACTCCACCGGCTACTGTTCAGCCAGCCCTCTCCATGGGCTCCTGTTCAACCACCCCTCTACGGGCTACTGTTCATCCAGCCTTCCACCGTCTACTGTTCATCCAGCCCTCCACGGGGTCGTCCTGTTCATCCAGCCCTCCACGGGGTCCTGTTCATCCAGCCCCAACCGGCTCGATCGATCGGGGTCCTATTCATCCAAAGGCAACACCACGGGGTCCTGTTCATCCACCCCCACCGGGAACTGTTTACCCAAACCCCCCAGCAACACTCACTTTTCATCCAAAGGCAGCATCGATCAGCTTCAGTTAACAGCAGTAGCAAAGGAATCGCTCGATCGAGTGCAGTTAACAGCCATCGATCGATCGCTCGGGTTTAGTAACGCGTTGCCTGCATTGCAATCGCTCGGGTTCAGTTAGAGCCCAACGCCTCGCACACACGCACGTACATGTATGAGAGAAACGCGCATCGCTCGGCCCCCGACCACCCACCGTAACCGGGAACTCCCCGACATTTTCCTTGCCCTCGCTTCTACCACGGTTTTTTCGTCATGGACGTCCCAAAGAATGTCATGCAGTTGCGTCTCCGGCCCGCCCAGAATGAAAAGCCCATTTTCTGTCATGATTTTTTTCATAGAAGTAGGAGCCCACCACATCTATGATGATACCGGGTTTTGTCACAATTATCGTCATAGAAGTGTCATAAGTATGACAGAAAAAAAATTCGTTCGGCCCAAAATGTCACGGATGTGTCTTTTTTTGTAGTGTATGACTTTGCTATGCTTAATGCTTGTCACTAGGGCCCGAGTGCCATGATTTCAGATCTGAACCTATTATGTTTTCATGAATATATGTGAGTTCTTGATCCTATCTTGCAAGTCAATAGTCACCTACTATGTGTTATGATCCGGTAACCCCGAAGTGACAATAATCGGGACCACTCCCGGTGATGACCATAGTTTGAGGAGTTCATGTATTCACTAAGTGTTAATGCTTTGGTCTGGTACTCTATTAAAAGGAGGCCTTAATATCCCTTAGTTTCCAATAGGACCCCTCTGCCACGGGAGGGTAGGACAAAAGATGCCATGCAAGTTCTTTTCCATAAGCACATATGACTATATTTGGAATACATGCCTACATTACATTGATGAACTGGAGCTAGTTCTGTGTCACCCTAGGTTATATCTGTTGCATGAGGAATCGCATCCGACATAATTATCCATCACTGATCCATTGCCTATGAGCTTTTCACATATTGATCTTTGCTTAGTTACTTTTCCGTTGCCACTGTTACAATTACTACAAAACTGCTACTGTTACTTTTGCCACCGTTACCGTTACTTCCATACTACTTTGCTACTAAATATTTTGCTGCAGATATTAAGTCTTACAGGTGTGGTTGAATTGACAACTCAACTGCTAATACTTGAGAATATTCTTTGGCTCCCCTTGTGTCGAATCAATAAATTTGGGTTGAATACTCTACCCTCGAAAACTGTTGCGGTCCCCTATACTTGTGGGTTATCAAGGACTCACCAGAGTCACCCTAACGCCAATGTTTTGCAGGGAAACCATACTTAGACTTGTGAATATGTGCGTGGTCGTCAAACCGCTATGTTCATAAGACCAGGAACTATTCTGCTTATTATTATGAGTATTATTCACCACCTGCAAGGCTATTTGCTAGGGCTCCAAAGTCGAAGTTCTTAGATGCTGCACTTAGACTCATTGCTTCTAAGCCACCCCTGAAGATGTGGGTGGTTAAGAAAAATTAACTCTCTTTTGCAGGGAAAGGTCTCCAGACGGAAATCAAAGGCGTCAGATGCTTATGCTGGAAACCTAAACATCTTGTGGGGCGCAGGATAAAATTCCCAAATGGTCTTACTATGTATTTTGTTCCTGGATTCCTTGACAATCATCCTATCTTCCCTAACCAGGATCTGAACTTTGATAATATGCTTGTTCGTCAAATGTTTATGCTTCACAATACCCTTGGTGAAGCCTATCCCCCAAACTGCACTGTAGGGTATGACACCAAAGGCTTCAAAATGGATTATGGACAGTGGATGCACTAACCACATGACTGGTGATCGAAGTCTTCTGATGGATTCAACCCTACGTCCATCGGACAAGAGTCATATCACATTTGCCAACACTGGTAAAAGCAAGGTATTAGGTCTAGGTAGAGTGATGCTTGTTGAATCCCTTGGTTTCAACTTAATGTCTGTCTCAATGCTTTGCAACTTAAACATGATTGTGATATTTGGAAAATATCGTTGCCTTGTTCTTATGGAATCTGACAAATCTCTAGTCTTTGAAGGGTACCGAAAAGATGATCTGTACATGGTAGATTTCTCAGCAGGACCACAGTTGGCCGTATGTCTTCTAGCAAAAGCTTCAGAGTGCTGGCTCTGGCATCGGAGGCTAGGGCATGCTGGCATGAGGAACTTGTACACACTCGCGAAGAAGAAACACGTCGTAGGCATCGAGGCGTCAAGTTCAAGAAGGATCATTTGTGTGGTGCCTGCGAAGCTGGAAAGATGACAAGGGCCAAGCATCCCTCGAAGACAATCATGACGACATCTCGTCCCTTCGAGCCGCTTCACATGGACTTATTTGGCCCTACTCACTACTCTACTCTTACTACCACTGCTTGCCTCTATGGCTTCGTCATTGTTGATGATTACTCAAGATATACATGGGTGCATATAATCCTCTATAAGAATGAAGTGCAGGATGTCTTCAGACGTTTCGCCAATCGTGCCATGACGAACTATGGCATCAAGATCAAGCACATCAGAAGTGACAACGGCACAGAGTTCAAGAACACCGACCTCGACACTTATCTTGATTCATTAGGCATCACTCGTGAGTTCTCTACTCCGTACACACCTCAGCAGAATGGCATCGTGGAGTGCAAGAACAGAACCCTCATTGAGATGGCTCGAACGATGCTTGATGAGTACAAGACTCCAAGGAAGTTCCGGCCTGAAGCCATTGATACTGCATGCCACATCATCAACCATGTTTATCTTCACAAGCTTCTAAAGAAGACATCCTATGAGCTCCTAACTGGTCAGAAGCCAAATGTCAGTTACTTCAGAGTATTTGGTGCTAGGTGCTGGATCAAGGATCCACATCACACTTCAAAATTTGCACCGAAAGCATATGAAGGTTTTATGCTTGGCTATGGAAAGGATTCGCACTCCTACAGAGTCTTCAACCTCTTTCACTATAAAGTGGTTGAAACTATGGATGTGCGGTTCGATGAGACTAATGGCTCGCAAAGAGAGCACCTGCCAAATGTGCTAGATGAAGTCTCACCTAGTGAATCGTTCAAGCTTATGGGTACTGGAGAAAGCATACCTTCAGAGGCACAGGCTGAAGAAGAAATCATCATTTCTGCACCTAATCAACCTGCAGACACTGCTCAGCCTGAAGCCAATGCTGAAGACGAAGACAATGATAGACAAGGGCAAAATCTTCGTCCAGTTCATCCTCGTGTTGCAAATGAAGTATAGATTGAGAAGATAATTGATAGCATCAATGCACCTCGTCCACTCAATCGTTCAAGAGCAACACAGCTAGCAAATTTCTGTGGGCACTTTGCATTTGTCTCTATATCTGAACCCAAGAAAGTTGCTGAAGCCTTCATGGAACCTGAATGGATTCAAGCTATGCAAGAAGAGCTTCAACAATTCGAGCTGAACAATGTGTGGGAATTGGTTAAGCGTCCTAATCCTCGCAAGCACAATATCATAGGCACCAAATGGATCTATCGCAAAAAACAAGATGAGCATGGTCGAGTTGTCAGAAACAAGGCTCGTTTTGTTGCTCAAGGATATACTCAAGTTGAAGGGATTGACTTCGATGAAACATTTGCTCCGGTGGCTAGGCTTGAAGCCATTCGCATACTGCTAGCCTATCCCAACCATCACAACATCCTCCTGTACCAAATGGATGTGAAGAGTGCTTTTCTCAATGGCAAGATTGAAGAAGAAGTGTATGTTGCACAACCACCTGGCTTTGAAGACCCAAAACATCCTGCCATGGTATACAAGCTCAACAAGGCACTGTATGGCCTCAAACAAGCCCCTCGCGCTTGGTATGACACACTTAAAGACTTCCTGAAGAGCAAAGGCTTCAAACCTGGTTCCCTGGAACCCACTCTCTTCACAAAGACATACGATGGTGAACTGTTTGTATGCCAGATCTATGTGGATGACATTATCTTCAGCTGCACTGACAAGAGATACTGTGATGAGTTTGGGCACATGATGCAAGAGCAATATCAGATGTCCATGATGGGTGAGCTGAAATTCTTTTTCGGTCTTCAAATCCGTCAGCAGAGCAATGTCCTTTTCATATCTCAAGAAAAATACCTCAAAGATTGCTTGAAGAAGTTTGGAATGCAAGATTGCAAAGGGTACACGACGCCAATGCCAACCAAAGGTCAATTGGGTCTCGACGACAATGGTAAAGAGTTCGATCAAAAGGTATATCGCTCATTGGTTCTTTACTCTATTTATGTGCATCTAGGCCAGATATAATGCTTAGCGTTTGCATGTGTGCCCGATTCCAAGCGGCACCAAAGGAATCGCATCACTTAGCGGTGAAGCAAATTCTTTGATATTTGGCTTACACGCCAACACTAGGATTATGGTATTCAAAGGGCTCAGAGTTTGATCTAGTTGGATTCTTAGATGCTGATTATCCTGGTGACAAGGTCGATCGCAAGTCCACATCAGACACATGTCACTTTCTTGGACCATCTCTTGTCTGTTGGTCTTTAAAGAAGCAGAACTGTGTATCTCTCTCCACTTCTGAATCTGAATACATTGCTACTGGATCTTGCTGCGCGAAACTTCTATGGATGAAGCAAACTCTCAAGGACTACGGTATCCATCTGAAGCAAGTGCCACTTTACTGCGACGATGAAAGCGCCATCAAGATTGCGAACAACCCTGTCCAGCACTCGAAGACAAAGCACATTCAGATCCGTCATCACTTTCTCAGAGATCATGTCATGAAGGAAGTTATTGATATCATTCACGTCAACACTGAAGAGCAATTGGCGGATATCTTCACAAAGCCCTTGGATGAGAAAAGGTTTTGCAAGTTGCGGTGTGAGCTAAATATCTTAGAATCCTCGAATGTCCTGTAATTGGACACACATCCTAACGCTTATGCATGTTGATGACTTAGATGTGCAACACACGAACTAACGTATATCTTCAATCAATGAAGACATACACTCTAAGTGTGAATACATTAATGTGGAATTTGACTTCAGAGCGCCACGATAATTGTGCGTCGTGTCTGGGTCTAATACTTCCTATACGGTGGGTAACGCCACCACCAAATTCTTGTTTGATGTGTTTCTATTGGCTTCATAACTGCATAGTCTTGACATTTGGTTTGTCTTCAACATTGATTTGACTTCACGTTTATCTTCACAATGTTGAGTTGATATTATGCTGATATATACATATATTCGTGTTCAGTCCTCTACAGCATTCAGTTATAGCTATGTCTTCACATTTGAATTTTTCTTGATCTAAGTGAATGTGATCAGACCCTAACCCCTTCTGTGCTTCTACCTCAAACTCTATCTATCTATATCATATGCATCCTATTGAAACAAGTCGATTGTCTTCTCTGAATCCTTGTCAGCAGAAGACAAAGAGACAAAAAGTTTAGATCTACTTTTAATGCCATATCCTTATTGCCTGAATACCGGAGAAGCCAGAACGACCACCCGACAATCCAGGCGTGCGTGGGAACATGGAACAACTTCCAATAAGTTGCATGCATGCCACGTGTCCTTCAGATGTGAACCACCAGGGGCACCTGTGTAATTGCGCTGGGCTGCCCCTCTCCTGATAAATACACACTCACCGCGATCAAATCTCTTCTTCCACCTCGCCACCTCGCACAAACCCTAGCGCCTCCACTAGCTCGCGTCGACGCTGGAGACGAAGAGCTTAGCTACCGCGACTTCTTCGACGTCGTCCTCACGCCGGTCGCAGACCTCGTCCTCTCCGCCGCCGAGTTAGGGCGCGGGAGATTGAACTGCTCGGCCTCTCTCTCAACCTCGTCTAGCAGTTCGTCAGTGGTAATTAAATCTTACTTTTTACTGCCTTTTTGATCCGTCAAATCCATCCAGTTCAACCAAAAGTGGTTTCTTCACTTCCAAATCTGGATCTGCCTTTATCTGCATCTCATATCATGCCAAGTATATTCAGTTATGCTTCATAACGAGTTAGATTCCTCACTTGTACTTATTCATGGATTCATACAAATCTGGAACCAACTCTCATCAATTAAGTGAATGTCTTCGCACTATGAGGTCAATGTCTTCAAAACTTATTTATCTTCAAATCTTCTGAAAATGCATATGACCTCTTCCCCTTCCCTCGCACCTCTAATGTTGTCACAGGTACATGTCCGTGGGAGAATCCCTTGGTTCTCATAGTCTGCATTCATTTGCAGAGTTCTTACAGCGTCACATCAACTCTCCTGAAGCCAGTTCCTGTCTGACCAGCAGAAGGAAGCCATTCACTGTCTTGAAGCCATTCAGTTTGAATATAATAGCAACTGAAAAATCAGCAAGGAAAGGCGGCAGGCAGCGCCGTGGAGATACAGCTAAGGATTTACCTCCTGATCTATTTGAAATGTACAAAACCGATCCTGAGGAAAGCTATGGCCAGCGCAAGACTCGAATCCAATGGATTCGAAGATATTGGGCAGAGGAATGGTTCAAGTACAACTTTGTAACCCCTGAATATGCAGAGAAGAATGCTATCAAGCGCCCATGGGGAGATATTCTGTACAGAAATCTGCAGCCCAAGTCCAAGTCTGAAGCCATTGCTCAAGGCTTCTACCCATGCATGGTCTGCGGACCGAAGCCAGAGAATGCTGACCCATCATCTATGTTATGGTGTCGTGAAGACAATCTTTTCAAGCGCAACTATCAGTTTGCGAAAGATTCTGCTGTGAAGAACAAGAAAGTTCTTGGCCTCAACTTCAACCCTGGTCCATCTGCTCCAAGGGCTGATGGCACACGTGATGCCAATCCCAATGCCATCGGCCCCTTCGACAACATTGATGGCCTCCTCTCTCACATCGCAGCTCAGAGGGCCACCGTGGATCAATCTGCTGATGACGCTAACTCTGAAGAAGCGCCAGGACCACCAAAGCCGCAGAAGAAGAAGACAAAGGATTCGAAGCCCTCTACCACACCAAAAGCTTCAGTTGTGAAGCCATTGGCCACTGCACCTCCTGAACCCAGTGTGCAATCTGAAGATCTGTCTCGTGTCTCCAAAAGGACCTAGAAGACCAAGAAAACCAAGGAGCCCAAGAAGATTTCTAGACATGAACTGACTCCTGCTGCCATTCTGCGCAATGAGGATGAAACCATTGATCTGTCCAGTGATGAAGATCTTGGTGATGATGCCCTTGAGCAACTGATCAAGAGCAAGTAAGAGGTGGAGATCTTCAAAGATCTACCCCTCTTTGATGTTGATATACTGAACGACTTCATTGATGAGTGGTTCGACGACCAGAGCATAAGCATCGATGATCTTCAGCTTCCTGTGGACATCAGCGTTACTGTAGCGACCGACCCGAAATCGGTCAAGTCTCTGTGTAGCTGTACCATCCCAAGATCATGCTGGCACACACAGTACATTGATGCAAAGATTCAAAGTTCAATCACACCTGAATTTATTACACGATTCTCATATCGAGTCTTTATTACATCATAATAAATTCTGCCGAAGGCCAACTCATGAGAAATAAACTAAATAAAGCTGCGGAAGCGTAGACGAATAGCGAGTCCAACCGACTCCATAGGGCAATCACCAAGCGTGGATCGTAGCCTTACTCCTGATCGGAAAATTCCTCTGCAACATAAGACGTTCCAGCCGTGTAGGTCAGCATTTTGAATATGCCGGCAAGTCATGAAGAGAGAACAACAATAAAATTACTAATACTATATGCAATTTGGCTGTGGGGCTCTAAGTTTCATTGTTTTGTGAAAAAGCCGGTTTTTCCCTACAACAAGGACTTGTTTGCAATTACTACAAAATGTTGGTAGTTATTGAGATGGTTCCGCCAACCAATGTCTCATTCCCAAATATTAAATAACCCCTCAATTAATTTATCAAGTTCGGTGTTGAGATTTCCAAAATACTCCAATCCCAGAGGCTCGTTTGTCCGTAACCGGGGACACGGATAATCGATTAGGTTGTTACTCTGAAGAGTCTTGTGCACTTTACCTGCAAGAATCGTTCCCTCCTTTATGTCCTCGCACTGCCTGGTGTTTGAAGACGGGACGAATGAAACATGGTCTTCCGTAGAGTTTCTCTGGGCCACTGCCGGTGCCCATCCAATCCTACCGTTCTTCTACATCTCGTAGCACCGTCCGGCCAGAGTCACGCCTAGGGTCAACCCAGCCAGAGCCCATAATGGCTTGCGGCTGCACAGGTAAGCTTCCGGTCAAGGTGTATCCATCTGTCTCTTCGTGGCTGGGTGAAGCTTTCCGCAAGATGTCATGGCGCTTCTCCATGCATCCCGGCCATCCGTTGGTTTCTCCAGGGTGCCCGTCAACCGTCCTCCACCCAGTAGTGAATTTTGAAGTCCATCTTGAGCTTGACATCATGGAGTTGTCATCATCTTGACTCTCGCATCTCCCTTATGAATCACTCAACCAACCCCGTCTACTAAAGCATAGCAATCAACTACATCGTCCCGGGCATCGGTAACAAGGGAGAAGGGTTCATCCTACCTCATGATACTACTCAAGAAGATAACTTAACAAAATTCTCCTACTGCATGCATGGTGGGGAGGTATAAATCTAATGCAATAAAATCATAGGTATTAAACCTGATCAAATGACTTGCCTAGCTGACGGTCTTCGAAAGCTAGCGACTTGTAATAGCAGGCTTCGCACTCTGGAAATTCTACCGAGTCAAACAATAGCACAAATAAGTATAGCACAATATAACATAACAGCAAGTTGAAGTAAAACACCCAAGCACTCAAACCAAAACCAAAGAAAAAAAACTCGGAGAAAGCAAATCAAGGTTTTCATCATAGCAAGCAACAACTAAGAAATAGTTTTACACAACTAAAACTTTTCTCAACAGAACCTAAGCATTGGTTTTGCTAATTAACAGAAGGGAAAACAACATACAAACTAGGAGCAAAAAGAATCACATCAAAAGCTATTATAGAACTCCTATTATGCCTAAAACAATCCTAGCAAAGAAAAAAAAATTATTCTACTGTAAATAAAGTTCGTCCTCTGTAGCTCCAGAAACTAATCTAAAATAAACTCTAACATAATAAAATAAAATAATTTACTAACTAGAACAGTAGGAAAACAGTAGCTAGCTAAATAAACAAGAAAAACATGATTTCAACTAAAACTACTTTTTTATAAGGGCTAAAATACCCAAACAAGTTCCTACTCCTAGGCATGGTCAAAACTAAGAAGTAGCAAAAAGAATCACTAAAAAATAATAATCCTAACTCAATTTATGGCAGAAAAACTAATCTGACTAAAACTGATATAAACAATTTTTTAAAAACTAAAACATGGCCGAATCTATTTTCTACAGAAACTGTAGAAAATTTTTAAACTAACAAAAAAATAATCAACTAAAAATAATAAATAACCTAAAAGATATAGATTTTTCAAGATTGGAACTATTCTGTTTTAGAACAGAAACGAAAATAAAACGAAAATAAAACTAACGCGCTAACGTGCCGAAACAGTGAGCGTTCTGAAACTAAACAGCGCCTAAGCGTTTAATAAACCAACGCGTCCACGGGCTAACAGAAATAAACCAATCGGCCGGTCCAACTAAATCGCAACATAAAGTAAACCAATCTAAACCAAAACTAAAACCAGTCTACTAAAGAAAAACCAAACTCTTCGCGTGATCTAATCTAGGCCCTAGATTGGAAATCAGACGGTGGTGGGGAGTCCGGTGGCTTACAGCGGCGGTCGACGGCGAGGTGGGCTCGGGCGTTGGTGGCGGGGGTGCTCCGGTGGTCCGGGGCGGCGGCGAAGTCGTCGGGCGGGTGCGGCAGCTCGAGGGAAGGTCGAGGATGGAGTCAGTGGAGCTCGGGGATGACGGAGGCGGTCGGGGCGATGACGGTGAGGCTCGGGCGCTCCGTGGCTCCGGCGAGGTGCGGTGAGCTCGGGGTCGTCGGCGTAGGGTTTCTTGGAAGGAAGAGGGGATGTCAGGCGGGTGCATTAGGATGAGGCAGTTTGGGTGGAGGAGCTTGGAGGTCGATGGGTGGCTCACCGGCGGCGATGGCGGTGATGAACTGCAGCGGCGGTCGCAAGATCGGTTCGGATGGTGGCGGGGCTGTGGTGGGTTTTGGAGTAGGGTTTTAGGGGGATTGTAGGGAGGAGATGCATAGGTATTTATAGGACAACTTTCTTGGGGAGGAGGTCGAGTTGGGCTAGGGTTTAGACGGGGGCGCGAGCGTGGCCGGCGTCTGGCTGGCGAGATACGCGGGCGAGGGAATCGGAAGGTTGGGGGTGGCCTGGGCCCCGCGGATCGGTGAGAGGGGCAGAGGAGGGTTCAGTCGGGCGACCGAAGCGGAACGGGGTCTGCGCGTGTGGCGCGCTGGGCTGGAGGCCTTGGCGCTGGACTGCGGCCTCGGCGACTGGGCCTGCTGGCCTGGCGCCTGGCGCGCGCGGTTGCGGCCTCGGCGCTGGTGGGCTGCGGCCTCGGCGACTGGGCCTGCTGGCCTGGTGCCTGGCGCGCGGGGTTTTTCCTTTTTTTTGAATTACCACAGAGAGAGAAAACTAATTATAGATAAACCTATAATATTTTTATATAGGACATAAATATATATATATCAATAAAATCATAAAAATAAATCCTACAACGTGAACATTTTTCCAGGGGCAAAACTCAAACTAAGAAATACATTTTCTGGAAATCCCAAATAAAAATCAAATTTGAATTCAAACTTTTTGGCAATATTTTTCTTCTGACATTTTTGGAGTGTCATGTTTACTCCTCTCATACTTTTGCTCAAGTATTTGTCAGGCATTGTTTGAAATAAATTCAACTGCCAATTTGAATCCAAATTCCAACAAACTCAAAAGCCTCTGAAATAATTCAAATGTCACTCAATTCAAGCAATATGCATAGATGCTTAGCTATAATTGTAAAACATTCCAAATGGGAAATTTGGGATGTTAGAAACCTACCCACCTTAAGATGAATCTCGCCCTGGAGATTCGGGTTGGCTAGAAAATAGGTGCGGGTGGTCTCGATGAAGATCTTCTTCTCGCTCCCAGGTGGCTTCCTCCTCGGAATGATGACTCCACAGAACCTTGCAAAACTTGATGATCTTGCTGCGCGTAACTCTGTTCGCGGCCTCGAGAATTCTGACGGGTTTCTCCTCATAAGTCAGATCACTGTCGAGCTGTATGGCCTCTAGGGGCACTGTGTCTCTCAACGGAATTTCGGCCATCTCAGCATGGCATTTCTTCAGCCGAGAAACATGGAAGACATCGTGAACTCCAGACAATCCTTCCGGCAATTCCAGCTTGTAAGCAACTTCTCCACGACGTTCGAGGATTTTGTAGGGGGCAATGAACCTGGGTGCCAACTTTCCTTTAACACCAAACCTCTTGATTCCACGAAGTGGGGACACACGGAGATATGCTCGATCTCCAACTTCATATGTTATCTCCTAGCGTTTACTGTCGCCATAACTCTTCTGTCTCGACTGGGCTATCTTGAGTCTATCTCGAATCGGCTTGACCTTCTCTTCGGAGTCTCTGATAAGATCGGGACCAAAAAGTTTTCAGTCTCCAACACCATCCCACAACAATGGTGTTCTACACCTCCTTCCGTATAGAGCTTCGAAAGGGGCCATCTTCAGACTGGTCTGATAGCTGTTGTTGTACGAGAACTCTGCATATGGCAAGTTGTCATCCCAGCTAGACCCATAGTCTAGCGCACAGGCTCTCAACATGTCCTCCAAAATCTGGTTGACTCTCTCGGTCTGTCCATCTGTCTGCGTATGAAAAGCTGTACTGAACTCCAGCCTCGCACCCAAAGTTTCATGCAACTGATTCCAAAACTTTGAGGTAAATTGTGTTCCTCTATCTGACACGATACTCCTCGGAACTCCATGCAGACATACGATCCTAGTCATGTATATCTTGGCTAACTTAGCGCTGGTATATGTGGTCTTCACGGGAATGAAATGAGCTACCTTGGTCAAGCGATCAACCACTACCCAGATAGAATCATAACCTAAACGGGTCCTCGGTAATCCTGTGATAAAATCCATTCCAAGTTTTTCCCATTTCCACTCGGGTATCGGCAAAGGTTGAAGTAACCCTGCCGGCTTCTGATGTTCCGCCTTTACTCGCTGACAAACATCGCATACTGCTACGTACTTGGCAATATCCTTCTTCATACCTGTCCACCAGAAACTTTCCTTCAAATCCAGATACATCTTGGTGTTGCCTGGGTGAATTGAGTACGGTGAATCATGGGCCTCCTGAAGAATTAACTTCCTGACCTCTGGGTCATTAGGCACATAGATGCGATCCTCAAACCATAAAGTTCCGTGCTCATCTTCACGAAAATCTTTAGCCTTTCCGTTACTTATCTTTTCCTTTATCTCTGCAATTCCCTTGTCTGTCTTCTGGGCTTCACGGATTCTTTCGGCCAGAGTGGACTGTATATCCAAGGTGGCAACAAATCCTCTCGGTACTATCTCCAGTCGGAGCTCTCTGAGATCGTCGGCTAATTCCTGAGGTAATCCTCTAGCTACGAGGGTGTTCACATAACTTTTACGGCTCAAGGCATCTGCTACAACATTTGCCTTCCCTGGGTGATAATGCAATAGTCCTTGATCAATTCAAGCCATCTCCTCTGCCTGAGGTTCAATTCCTTCTGCGTGAAAATATACTTCAGGCTCTTATGATCCGTGTAAACATCACAACTGTTTCCGACAAGGAAATGTCTCCAGGTCTTGAGTGTGTGCACTACGGCTGCTAACTTCAAATTGTGTGTGGCATAATTCATCTCATGAGGTCGTAGCTGTCTGGAGGTATAAGCTACAACTTTTCCTTCCTGCATGAGCACTCCTCCGAGTCCTTGACGAGAAGCATTACAATATACCTGGTAATCCTTGTGTATGTCCGGCAAAATTAGCACCGGGGCGGTAACCAAACGTTTCTTCAGCTCCTGAAAACTGGCTTCACAATCCTCGGTCCAAATGTACTTGGCTTCCTTCTTCAACAGCTCAGTCATGGGCTTGGCAATCTTGGAGCAATAAACCTCCGATAATATCCTGCGAGTCCGAGAAAACAGCGGATCTCCTTGACTGAGGTGGGGGACTGCCAGTTGGTGACCGATTCGACCTTGGTGGGGTCGACTGCTATTCCTTCTCCTGAAATAACATGTCCGAGGAATCCGACTTCCTTCAGCCAAAATTCACATTTGCTGAACTTGGCATATAACTGATGTTCCCGGAGTTTCTCCAGAACTAGACGCAGATGTTCCTTATGCTCTTCCTCGCTCTTGGAGAAAACCAATATGTCATCGATGAACACCACAACAAACTTGTCCAGATATTCCATAAATACCTTCTTCATCATGCTCATGAAATACGCAGGGGCATTAGTCAATCCGAATGACATGACGGTATACTCATATAAACCATACCTGGTGGTGAAAGCTGTTTTGGGTATATCCTGTTCACGAATCTTCAGCTGATGATACCCTGATCGAAGATCGATCTTGGAGAATACCTTGGCTCCAACTAGTTGATCAAATAAATCGTTAATCATCGGCAGAGGGTACTTGTTCTTGATGGTTGTCGGGTGGTAGGTGCGACATATGCCAACGGGTGGCTTATCATAGTGGGTGCCAGTAAGACGTCGCCGGTGCCTGGAAACGGGATGAGGCGAAGACATGCACGCCAGCGAATCTTACCCAGGTTCGGGGCTCTCCGAGGAGATAACACCCCTAGTCCTGCTCTGCGGGGTCTCCGCATGATCACTAGATCAGAAAGGGTAGCTACAAATGCTCCTAGAGCTGTTGGGTTCAAGGGAGAAGAAGAGCAAGGCTAGCTCTTGCTTCCCTCTCTCTATGGTGTGTGTGTGTAGTTCTAGGAAGCCAACCCTTTGCATGGGTGCCCCGGGGGGTTTATATAGGCCTACCCCCCGGGGGTACAATTGTAATCCGGCTGGGCGCTGGTCCCAGGCGTCAGTGTCTGCGCTCGCTGGCTTCTCCGCCGGCCGCTGGGGCCTGCCGACTGGTGGATCCCGCCGGCTGCCGGCCTCTTGGTCGACAGGCCGGCCCCACTGCCTAGGGTCTTGTCGGCGGCTGCTTACTGTAGCCTCGTCCCTGATGAAGAGGGCTTCGTCGAGGTAAGCGTGGCTACAGTGCACCGCCTCGAGGGCTCTCACTTTAGCCTTACCTCGTCTTGTCTCCTTAATGTGGCACATGCTTCGAGGGAAGGGGTAGCCGGCTTCTGGAGGCCGGCTACGCCCTTGGCCGACTAGGGGAGGACAGGCCGCCTTCGCGCCTCTCTCTGGCTAAAGGGGCCCGCTGCCCGTGGGCCGTACTGGCGTCTGTCGTGGGTGATGTTGAGGCCAGCATGGCTACAGTGCCGAGCCGGACGGGAGATGGCCGTCCCGTACGGCGTCCTGTGGTCATGCCTGCCTCGGGCTTCGGGGGTAGTGGGCCGCACTGTGGCCACGCCCCGTCTTGTCACCGTTATGTGGGTGTAGTTTTGGTGGGTGCGGTCTTGGCCGGCTCCTTGGAGTCGGCGCTCTTCGTGGCCGGCTCTGGGGAGTCGGCGTTCTTCATGGCCGGCTCTGGGGAGTCGGCATCCTCTACGGCCGGCTTCCTGGAGTCGGCCATCCCGTGGTTATCTTGGGGGGAGGTTGCTGAGGCTGGGTCGCCTTCTGAGAGTCAGCTTTAGAGGTAGCCGGCCAGGGAAGGCGGCCCAATGCTTGAAATGCTTGAAGGCCCAAATGGCCTGATAATTTTTCTGAAGAGCCAGGGGCAGTCGGTTAGGCTACCCGTGGCTATTTACTCCGAAAGTAGTCCCCAAAGCTGATTGGGCTTCGAAGTTGGGTGGGAGTCGAGAAGCTCGGTCAGCTTCCTATCTTGACAAGCCGTCAGCTGGGAGCCGACTTTGGTTGGGGGCGCCGTCTCGGCGAAAATTTTGGAGTCGGAGGGCGGGAGCTCGCCAGCGCGTGCACCGGGCCGCGGGCCGGCCACTTGCCGCCTGCGAACCACGTGGCCTCTCTTGGCTAAAAAGCCTGCCAGCCCACGCGCGCGACGGGACGTCGCCGCAGGGCGGGGGCCCGCCACGCCCACGCCCGGGCCCAGGCGTGGATTTTCTGCAGCCCGAAACCGCCCGCACGTCTCCCTGCAGCGGTTTCGGCACGCCTTTAGGGCGTAATAATCGGGAGGCGTGGGGGGAGTGGGTGCAGTTAATCCCACGTCTCACCCCACGTCCAGCCTCCCCGGCTTCACCGGGCGAAGCTATAAGTAGGGGGAGGGGGAGAGCGGCAGGCTCTCGCACGCTCCTCCTCTTTCCACCATCTTCTTCCTCCTTCCTTCTCTTGCAACAGCGCCTCGCCGCCGCGCTCTTCCACCACTCGCTCCTCCGCCGCCGCGCTCGTTTTCGCCATGCCCCCCGCCACAGAGCAGTACGGTGGGGATTGGGATGTCTCCAACGTCCACGAGGATCACGTCGAATTCCTCTGCAAGACGCGGCAGCTGCCCGACGCGGACAAGGTGGAGGTCTGTCTCGCGCCGGCGAAGGAGATTATGCCGGCGCCGCGGGAAGGCGAGTGGGTAGTTTTCCGCTCGCATTTCTTGCGCGGCATCGGCCTGCCTGTGAGCGCGTTCTTCCGCTCTTGGCTCGAGTTCTACCAACTCCAGCCGCACCACCTCACCCCGAACGCGGTGGTGCTGCTTTCTGCCTTCATCACCTTGTGCGAAGGCTACCTCGGCGTCCTCCCTACCCTCGAGCTCTGGGGGGAGTTTTGCCAGTCCAAGCTGGGCACGCGCACGCAAGGCGTGCCGGCTCAGAGTGGCGCCTTCATCGCGATGTGGAGGGTGGCTGCCGACAACCCCTTCCCCATCATCACGCTGATCCAGTCGGTGAAGCTATGGCAAAAGTCATACTTCTACGTGAAGAATGTCGCCCCGCAGGGCGACTACGTCAATCTGCCGGCTTACGTAGCTGGCCCACCGGCGGGCAGGCGGCCCAGTGGTCCTACCGGGCCGTGATGCTGACGCCGGCTGGAACCGCAGCCGTCGCCCGAGTGCGAGCGATGACCCAGTCGGAGGGCTTGTCGGGGTCCGACCTGCTGGCCGCCTTCGTCACGCGCCGGGTACTCCCGCTCCAGAGCCGCCCTCATCTGATCTGTCAGATGAGCGGCCAGCTCGATCCTAGCCGGATGTGTACCAAGGACATGCCGCACGACGAGGTGGCCTATATGGTGAACTACCTCGCGAACTGCATACTCTCCGCAGAGTGGCAGTTCGGCAAGGAGCCATATAGCCGAGCCAATCCGCCGCCCACGGTATGTTCTCCTTGTCTCTTCTTCTTTTCTCAGTTTTGTCGCCGAGTTCCTTTCGGCCGACTCTGACTAGTCGGCTTGTTTTCGACAGAGCGCTCTTCTTCGGCCTGCCGGCGGGTCGGACGCGGAGCGCCGATTCGTCCCCGACCGGACGCAGCACGATCTGGAGGACCCCGACTTGGGGGCGGCTGCTATGGACGACAACACCGAGCCGGGCGGTGGCCAAGCCGGCGGCGAAGCAGGCGGCTCCGGGCATGGAGTCAGCTTCGATGACTGGCCGGCGACGACGAGGCCGAAGTCGTCCCGCGCCGTCAGCCGGCGTCTGGCCGCGGCACGGGTTCCTCCGCTGCACCGCCTGCTCGGGCGGCGGGCAAAAGCGTCATGCCACGCAGGGTTTGTTCGGCAGTCAGACGAAGAAGCCCAGGGGCGGGGCGGCAGTGACCAGGCGGGAGGAGGCGGCCGCGAAGGCGGCTCGCTTCCGCAAGACGGTGAAGCAACCGCAGACGGTGTCGGCGTAAGTTCAAACTCCTTCGTGTACTCTTTTTTCTTTTCTCTGGTGGCTCCTGAATCCTTGTCTTTTTCTCGAAACAACCAGAGCTCCATTGTCGCTCGAGCGGGCGGCTGCCGCCTCCGTCATTGAGTCGCCGAGGGGATCTGGGAGCACCACTCGTCGCGTGGACCCCCGAGCCGATCTTCAGGCAGCGACGGAACGGAACGCGCGGGAGGTGCGGGAGGAGCGGGAGGCGGAGGCACGGAAGGCGGCCGCCGCCCAGGCGGCGCAGGAGGAGGAGGCGGCAAAGGCGCGCGCCGACGCCGCAGCCAAGGCCCAAGCGGAGGCTGCAGCTGTGGCGATGGCGGAGGGGGCCTTGTTGGTCACCCCACTGCGCGTCGCAGCGCCTGGGGCCCCGGAGCCCCCGCCAGAAGAAGCCGGCGGTGACCAGCCGGGGCTGGAGAGGGATGACGATGTCGTCATCCTGGAGAGGGCGCCGGTGCCGACCCCGTCGACTGGGGCAGCTCAAGGCGGCCAGCTTGATCTGCCGCCTGCGCAGTCGGCGGGGGGCGAGCCGGCCGCGAGGACTGAGCTGGCGGTCCGGATGCCGCCGAGCCGGCGCGCGGGGAAGGCTGCACCAGAGCCACAGAAGGCTGCGTCGGAGCCGCAGCCGGCCGCGGGCTCCAGCTCGTCGGCCCAGGATGTGGAGGTGGCCAGTGCTACCTCGGGGTAGACGCCGGGCGGAGGGACGGCCGTGATGAATGTGGCCGCGCAGGACGTCCGGACCCGGCTCCACGCCCAGGCCATGGCGCTGAGGCAATACACCGACAAATTCCTTGCGACGCGGGCGGCCATCCGGGTTAGTCTTCTTATCTTGCTTCTTCTTGATCTTGGTTTCTTCCGTGGGGGCGCGTCAGCGCACCCACTGGGTGTAGTCCCCGAGTTCCGAGTCGGCTGCTGAGCAGGCGGCTTGGAACTTCTTAGTGGATTTGGCTTTGCTATTCTTGTTCTTACTTCGATCTTCTTCCTATCTTGCAGGACTACCACAATCTTCGCGCGGCCGCCTTTAACTCCTAGGCTCGGGAGCTGACCCAGAAGACCGCTGACCTAACTGAGAGCCGGGGTAAGTGCTCTGTTCTTTATCTCACGTGGGGGCGCGTCAGCGCACCCACTGGGTGTAGTCCCTGAGATTCGGGCCGACTGCTGAGCAGTCGGGTCGGATCTTCCTTGATGACTTCCTCTTATTGTTTCTTCTTTTTCTGCCGTCCCTGCAGCGGCCAATGCCGGTCTGAGGGCATAGCTGGGAGAGTCTCAGACTGCCCTTCGTGCCAAGGAGGCCGAGCTTGCCGCCTTGGTGCAAGAACGTGACCGCCTGGCCAAGAGGTTGGCCGACCAGGAGGAGGGCCACAAGGCGGCTCTGAAGGCGGTGCAGGACCGCGAAGCCGCCCTCCAGACCGAGTACGAGACAGAAGCGGCTGGCTGGGCTGAAGCAAGGCAGACTCTGATCAATGGCTATGGTCAGATCGAAGATCTGGTTGACGGTAAGCCGCCTACTTCTTCGTCCTTTCTTGCCGTCTGCCGCTTTTGGCTCGTTTTCTGACTTGGTGTTTTCTCTTCTTTCTCTTTCTTTCTTGCACAGAGTACTTCCCTGGCTACTCTACCACCGCCAGCCAGATCATCGAAGCCCGCCGCCAAGCACGAAGGCAGGCTGGCGTTGAGATTGCACCAAACGCTGGCCGT
This sequence comes from Triticum aestivum, assembly GCF_018294505.1. Classification (NCBI taxonomy): domain Eukaryota; kingdom Viridiplantae; phylum Streptophyta; class Magnoliopsida; order Poales; family Poaceae; genus Triticum; species Triticum aestivum. The sequence goes on along the minus strand of NC_057808.1, from coordinate 256,527,101 downwards.
TCGCTGGAGGAGCAGCTCTTGGCGATCCAGGCCCGTCTCCAGCCAGCTCACCGACTGCTCCGCCGGCTTTAGCGTGCTGGGGCGCAAGTATTGGCTGCCCTCTGGCCCGGCGAAGTGGTTCCCCGCACCCCCAGTCGGACTGCTGACTGGCTGGAGGTGGCGGTCGGTCGCTTCGAAGCCTGGAAGGCCTCGGCGGCTCGGTCCGGCGCCAGGCGGGCGCTGGAGTTCGTCAAGGCCTGGTACCCCGGCCTGAGTCTGGACTAGCTAGCTACCTGGCGGCAGCAAGCCGACATGGAGCTGGAGCCGGCGCAGCCGGCTATCATCCGGCGGGCTTCGGCGATCGCCGACTACACCGACACCAGCGTCTTCGCCCCTGAGGTAGATGACAACGGTGTCGCCCAGCCGGAGGAGTGGTTCGGGCTGAACCCGGCAGATGGTGAAGACTCGGCGGAGGAGATCGACTCCAGCAACGAGGGCGAGGAGGAGGAGGAGGAGGGTGAAGACGCCAAGCCGGATGGTAGAGCGGCCGACCAGCCTCAGCCTGACCGCGCCTCCAGCACCACGTCACGCGCGGGTGCGTCGCCTGCCACCGGTGGTGACCAAGCCGAGACCCGCCAGCCGGCCACTCCTTCAGCCGGCGACACCATGTCCACCGACCAGCCTGGCTCCCACACCGCGCCTTAGTCTAGTCTGCTATCTTTTATTTTCCTGTCTTGTCACTTTTGGAACAATATTTTTAAGTCTGCACAATTCCACCCACTGGGGGTGTATTCAAACTAATGTCGATTTGTCGGCCTGTTGGGGGCTTTATATGTATATATGACTTATGCATGCGTTTGGCTTTTCCTCGTTCTTTGCTTTTCATCCTTCTGCTGTTTCCTTTGCCGCCTTCCCTTGGTTGCCACCTTCCCAGTCAGACAGTTGCTCTGCAATCTGTAGCTGGAGAAGTGCTTGGCCAATTGGGAGGGCAAGTACTCTAGCTTTGTTGGATTATAGCTAAGTGTTTAGGAAGCCGGCCAGCCAGCTGTTCTGACAGCCGGCAAGCATGGTTGGAGGCCGTCTTTTTGCTATATAAGTTCATTAGTCCTTAGCCTTTTTTCGTGTGGGCATCCTTTCTGTCTTGTCTCTTGCTAGTCGGGCAGTCGGTTCTTCGAGCTGCGAGTTTCAACAAGAGAGGACTCGGGAGCCGGCACACTACTTGTCTGACTTCAGGTAGAACTTTTAATATAGCTCAAGGCGGCCAGTCCCCGGGCCGACTAGTCGAACCCGGTGCCAGACAAGAAATCAAATGTATTAATACATTCATGGATATGACACTCGTCATTCATAGATAAATAAAGGCAGTCCCCGAGTACTGTTCGGGGGGCCTGTTGGTTCGTACTTAATACAGAAGGGTACCATGATACATACTGCTTTCAACTGTAAAATCTTCTGAGGAGGTTCGCGTTCCATGGTCGCTCCGACTCCTTGCCGGAGTAATCTCTCTTGCGTGCTCTTGGTTTTTGTGCGTCGATCAAGTAGTAGGAGTCGTTGCCTAGTGCCTTGCTGATGACGAAGGGGCCTTCCCAAGGGGCCGAGAGCTTGTGCTGGCCGGCTGTTTGCTGGATCAGCCGAAGCACAAGGTCGCCCTCTTAGAAGGATCTTGGCTTGACCTTGCGGTTGTGGTAGCGGCGCAGCCCTTGCTGGTAGATGGCAGACCGGCTGAGTGCTAACAGCCGACCTTCTTCTAGTAGGTCGACGCCGTCTTCTCTTGCTTCCTTGGCCTCCGCCTCCGTGTACATGGTGAACCGAGGCGAGTCGAACTCGATGTCGGTTGGGATGACAGCCTCGGCACCATATACAAGGAAGAACGGAGTGAAGCCGGTTGACTTGTTGGGTGTAGTGCGTAGACTCCAGAGGACAGCCGGCAGCTCATCGAGCCAACAGCCGGCCGATCGCTCCAGTGGTACAACCAGTCGGGGCTTGATGCCGGAGAGGATGAGTCCATTTGCTCGCTCGACCTGGCCGTTTGATTGCGGGTGGGCAACGGACGCTAAGTCCAGTCGGATGCCCTGCGTCGCGCAGAAACGTGCCAGTGCTCCTTTGGCAAAGTTTGTGCCGTTGTCGGTGATGATGCTGTGCGGTACGCCGTACCGAGTAGTGATGTCGGTGATGAATGTCACGGCAGTCGGCCCGTTCAGCTTCTTGATCGGCTTCGCTTTGATCCACTCTGTGAACTTGTCCATGACGACAAGTAGATGTGTCAAGCCGCCACGGGCTGTCTTGAAAGGGCCCACCATGTCCAGTCCCCAGAAGGCAAAGGGCCAAGTAAGGGGAATGGTCTTGAGTGCAGAAGCCGGCAGGTGTTGCTTGGAACTGAAGACTTGGCATCCTCTGCAGCTCTTGACTATCTCTTTGGCATCTTCCAAGGCAGTCGGCCAAAAGAAACCATAGCGGAAAGCCTTGGCCACAAGTGATCTTGAGGCTGCGTGGTGGCCGCATTCGCCTTGGTGGATATCCTTGAGGATTGCCACTCCTTTTTCTGGCTCGACACAACGCTGGAAGACTCCAGTGACGCTGCGCTTCACAAGCTCTCTGTTGATTATTGCATATGCTCCAGCTCGTCGTTGCACTAGTCTTGCTGAGATCTCATCAGCCGGCAGCTCTCTGCTGACTAGGAATCTGAGGATGGGCTGGGCCCAAGATGGAGTTGTGACTTCTTCTTCTGTTATTGTAGCCACCATGACTCGGGTGGGTGGGTTGGGTGGCGTGGAGTTGGAGTCGGCCACCGCTTCTTGTGTCGTTGCAGTCCCCGGGCCGGGTTCTGAAGTCCCCGGGCCGGGTGCGACTACGGCAGTCCCCGGGCCAGTTGTCGAAGTCCCCGTGCCGCCTACGGGGTTCCTCCAGTCAGATCCGGCTGCATCTGGCACAGGCGGTACGAAGATAGAGTCCGACTCTGGAGACGGCTTGATGGACGGCTTGAGGAGGCGTTGGAGGGAGACGCCAGTCGGTATGGCTTGTCGGGTGTAGCCGATCCGTGCTAGGGCATCTGCTTGGTCGTTGTCGGCCCTTGGCACGTGAAGGAACTCGCACCCTTCGAAGTACCCGCTGATCTGCTGGACGAGGAATCGATAGCTCGCCATGTTCGCGTCCTTGGCATCCCAGTCGCCTGACGACTGCTGGACCACCAAGTCTGTGTTGCCATAACACAGGATCCGGCGTATGCCGAGCTCTTTGGCTAGCCGGAGCCCATGTACGAGCGCCTCGTACTCGGCCACGTTGTTGGAGGCGGCGAAGTGGATCTGCAGCGTGTATTTGAGCTTGTCGCCTTTGGGAGAGGTGAGGACGATGCCGGCTCCCAAGCCGGTGCGCATCTTGGACCCGTCGAAGTGCATCCGCCAATGGGTAGAGTCGGGAGCCGGCGGTAGGTACTGGGTCTCGGCCCAGTCGACGAGGAAGTCGGCCAGTGCTTGGGACTTGATGGCGGTGCGGGGTTGGTAGAAGATCGTGTATGGTGCCAATGCAATGGCCCACTTAGCCACCCGGCCGGATGCATCCCGGCTGCCTATGATCTCGGCGAGCGGGGCGGTGCACACGACCGTGATGGGATGCTCTTGGAAGTAGGGCTTTAGTTTCTTGGCGGCGAAGTACACCCCATAGCACATCTTCTGGTAGTGCGGGTAGTTCTGCTTTGAGCTGGATAGCACTTCGCTTAGATAGTACACCGGCCTCTGGACTAGCTGGGCTCGGCCTTCTTCCGGGCGCTGGACCACAACAACTGTACTGACTACTCGGCTAGTCGCGGCAATGTAGAGGAGCATGGGCTCCTTCTCAGTCGGCGCTGCCAGGACAGGCGGAGTGGTTAGCATCTTCTTCAACTCATGGAAGGCTTGGTTGGCTTGGTCATTCCACTCGAAGTGAGTGGACTTCTTCATGAGTCGGTATAGGGGGAGAGCCTTCTCTCCTAGTCGGCTGATAAAGCGGTTTAGGGAGGCCAGGCATCCGGTGAACTTCTGCACATCTCGCAATTTGGTGGGAATCTCCATCCTCTCGATGGCCTTGATCTTCACAGGGTTGCACTCGATGCCGCATTCGGAGACCAGAAAGCCTAGCAGCTGGCCGGCTGGTACTCCGAACACGCACTTCTCGGGGTTGAGCTTGATTTGGAATCGGCGCAAGTTGGCGAATGTTTCTTTGAGATCTTCCAGCAGGGTGCTGCGCTTCTCTGTCTTCACCACAATGTCGTCTACATAGACGTGGGCATTTCTGCCGAGTTGCTTCAGGAGGCATTTCTGCATGCAACGCTGAAAAGTGGCACCGGCATTCCTCAAGCCGAATGTCATAGTCAGGTAACAGAAAGCTCCAAATGGTGTGATGAAGGCAGTCTTCAGGTGGTCTGCTGGGTCCAACTTGCTCTGATGGTACCCTGAGTAGGCATCCAAAAACCTCAACAGCTCGCATCCGGCTGTGGAGTCTATCACTTGGTCAATCCGCGGCAAAGCAAACGGATCCTTGGGGCAGGCCTTGTTCAGGCTGGTGTAGTCTATACACATACGCCACTTGTTATTCTTCTTCAGTACCAGAACTGGGTTGGCAAGCCACTCTGGAAAAAACACTTCCATGATAAAGCCAGCGGAGAGGAGCCGGGCTATCTCTTCTCCTACGATTCTTCGCTTCTCTTCGGACAGTCGGCGGAGGGGCTGCTTGACCGGCTTCGCGTCGGCTCGGACGTGCAATTTGTGCTCGGCGAAATCCTTCGGGACACCCGGCATGTCCTTTGGGGACCATGCAAAAATGTCTCGATTCTCACGGAGGAAGTCGACGAGCTCGCCTTCCTATTTACTTTCCAAGTTTGCCCCAATGACGGCAAACCTCTCCGGATTCTCCGGGTCCAGAGGTATCTTCTTCGTCTCCTTGGCCGGCTGGAAAGAGCCCTGCGCATCACAATCTTTGGGGTTGGGGGATAGGGCCGGCTGCTTGCTGGCCATGGCCACAACCCGCTCCAGCATCTTCTTCTCTTCTGCCACTACGAGGGACTCGGCCAGGCGGCTACTGGCCATGGCGCACTCGATGGACTTCTTGTAATTGCCGGCTACCGTGATGATCCCCTTCGAGCTCGGCATCTTCATCTTCAGGTAGGCGTAGTGGGGCACAGCCATGAACTTGGACAGAGCAGGTCGGCCAAGCAATGCATGGTAGGGGCTCTCCAGATCCACTACTTCAAACCAGATTGCTTCTCGGCGAAAATGATCTTTGTCTCCGAAGAGAACATCCATCTTAATCTTGCCGATTGGGGAGCAAGATAAGCCGGGGACAATGCCATGGAACACGGTCCGGCTTGGCGTAAGCTATTTTGCCTTGATGTTCAGCTTCTCCATGGTATCGCGGTACAGTATATTGATACTGCTTCCGCCATATATCAGGACGCGGGAGAATCGGGCAGCTCGCTTCTCCGTCGCGAGGGTGACATCCAAGACCAGTGCATAGGAGCCAGGGATGGCATCACCTCTGGGTGGTCGGCCTGGCTCCAGCTGATTGGCTTTTCTGACCAGTGCATGAACTCGGGGGCGCTAGAGGCGACTGCGTTGACCTCTTGATGATGACGGCGCCGACTGCGCTTGTCGTCGGCTTGGCTGGTGAAGACGACGTAGGCAGCGTACTCTTCAGGGAATTCATCTTGAATGGCTCCGACTGCCGGCCGAGCCGTCGGCTGCTGGGGGGCTGGAGGCGGCGGGCCGGGAGGCGGAGGCGGCACCAACCCTTCGCCCTTGGAGATTCGCGTGAGCCAGTGGCTTTTTCGGGTCGTGTGGTTGGACGGCTTCGCGCCGCTGTGGAACTTGCAGGGGGCGTCGAGAGTCTGCCCGTAAGAGAAAGCCGGCTGCCAAGCCGGCCTGCCACCCTTCTTCTTGCGAGCAGGCCGCTCTTCGGGCTGCTCATCTTCAACTGTGGCCACCTGCCGACTGGTGGAAGTCGGCATGGGGGCCTTGCGCTTGTGATCGTTCTGGTAGGGGCGCCGATTGGAGTCGCCAGCCGGTGTCTTGGGAGCCGGAGCGATCACCTTCCCAGAGGCATCCACTCGAAGCTCGGTCTTCATCGAGGAGTCGGCCGTGGCGTACTTGTCCGCGATGATCAGGAGTTCGTCGAGGGTAGCCGGCTCGTCGCAGAGGAGTCGGTGCTTGAGGAGGGTGCCCTCTCGGCACCCGGCGGTTTAGTACTCGATGGCCTGAACCTCGTGCACGCCCTCGCAGGAGTTGCGGAGCTCGGCCCACCGCGTGAGGTAGTCGCGGGTCGACTCGTTGGGCCCTTGGACGCACAGGGAGAGCTGGCGAGGCTTGGGAGGCCGCTTGTACGTGCTGGTGAAGTTGCGGACGAAGACTTCCGTGAAGTCCAGCCAGCTGTTGATGCTGTAGGGCTTGAGGCTGTTGAGCCAGGTGCGCGCCGTGCCTTGCAGCATGAGGGGGACGTACTTCACGGCCACGCGCCGATTGCCGTTGGCTATGCTGACAGGAGTGGAGTGGTCGATGAGCCAATCTTCCGGCTTCACGGAGCCATTGTACTTGGGCGTGTCTCTAGGGAGCGAGAACCCTTTGGGGAAGGGCTCGTCGCGGATGCGGGGGCCAAAGCATGGCGGGCCGACATCGTCTTCTTCTTCTAACGCCAGGGATCGAGCAAGGCGGTCGATCCGGTGGCGGGCGTCGTTCTCGCCGACTCCTTCTCGGCGACCTAGTCGGTCACCAAGAGTCGGGTGCGTGATAGGCGGCCGGGTGAGACGTCTCTCCCTTCGAGGCGGGGGAGGAGGCAGATTTCCTTGGTGCTCCACCGCTCGAGGGCGGCCTTCCGCGTTGCGCTCGATGGTGATACGAGTCCGGCTGCGGCTGGCAGCCAGTTCCTTGAATTTCTTCTGGCGGGCGCCGCTCGTAGTCAGCGAGCGGGACGTCGCGGCATGCTCCCGGCATGGGGGATGACTATCAGCACGGGCGCCGGCTTCGTGCCGTTCTGCAGCCGCGTCGATCAGCTGCTGGATCCGTCTTGTCATGTAGGGGAGCTCATCGGCTCCCAGCCCATTGAGCTCTTCTACGGCGGCCTGAGCGGCTCGCAGATTCTCGAGCGGGGTGGCGTAGACGGGGCAATCTTCCCCCAGCATGCTGGCGATAGCCGCGCCGCCCTTCTGGACGAAGCCGGCTCGGCTCGGCCCGCTAGGCGGCGGCGTACCGAAGGCGGCGCGGTCGACTTCGCGCTGGTGGGCCTCGGTCAGTCGTCTCATGGAGGCTATCTTCTGGCCTTCCGCGACGAGGGCGAGGCGACGTGCCTCCAGGGTCTCGGCGTCGGCGTCAGCCGGGATGGGGACAGAGAGGTCGTGCATCGCAGCTTGCAGGGCGTCGTGGGCGCTCTCGCCCGAGTTGGCGACGTGGCTGATGACCAACACTTTGGTGACAGCACTGCTGCCACTGTCAGCTCGAGGGAGAGGGTCATCAAAGACCACCACGTCGGAGGGGTAGGCATCGAGCGATGCCGTGTCGGAGTCGACGAGCATCGGGTTGGTGGAGCCGACCGACTCCACATCTGCAGCAGGCTCGCTAGAGACGTGAAGCTGGTCGAGGAGGCTGACGAGGCGGCTCTCGGGGTAGTCCGTGCCCGCGTCGGACGCGGGCTCGTCGGAGATGCGAGTCTCGCCGAGCAGATCGGCGAGGCAGCTCGCCGCGCAGGCGTCGTCGACGCCTTGCAGCGCGTCGAGGCAAACGCCATCGGGCGCAGCAGGCTGGCTGCGCTCGCGGGGGAGGAAGAGGGTTCCCGTCCAGAACAGGTCTCCGGACGACGGTGCACCTGGCCCCACGGTGGGCGCCAAATGTCGGGTGGTAGGTGCGACATATGCCAACGGGTGGCTTATCATAGTGGGTGCCAGTAAGACGTCGCCAGTGCCTGGAAACGGGATGAGGCGAAGACATGCACGCCGGCGAATCTTACCCAGGTTCAGGGCTCTCCGAGGAGATAACACCCCTAGTCCTGCTCTGCGGGGTCTCCGCATGATCACTAGATCAGAAAGGGTAGCTACAAATGCTCCTAGAGCTGTTGGGTTCAAGGGAGAAGAAGAGCAAGGCTAGCTCTTGCTTCCCTCTCTCTATGGTGTGTGTGTGTAGTTCTAAGAAGCCAACCCTTTGCATGGGTGCCCCGGGGGGTTTATATAGGCCTACCCCCGGGGGTACAATTGTAATCCGGCTGGGCGCTGGTCCCAGGCGTCAGTGTCTGCGCTCGCCGGCTTCTCCGCCGGCCGCTGGGGCCTACCGACTAGTGGGTCCCGCCAGCTGCCGGCCTCTTGGTCGACAGGCCGGCCCCACTGCCTAGGGTCTTGTCGGCGGCTGCTTACTGTAGCCTCATCCCTGATGACGAGGGCTTCGTCGAGGTAAGCGTGGCTACAGTGTGCCGCCTCGAGGGCTCTCACTTTAGCCTTACCTCGTCTTGTCTCCTTAATGTGGCACATGCTTCGAGGGAAGGGGTAGCCGGCTTCTGGAGGCCGCCTACGCCCTTGGCCGACTAGGGGAGGCCGGGCCGCCTTCGCGCCTCTCTCTGGCTAAAGGGGCCCGCCGCCCGTGGGCCGTACTGGCGTCTGTCGTGGGTGACGTTGAGGCCAGCATGGCTACAGTGCCGAGCCGGACGGGAGATGGCCGTCCCGTACGGCGTCCTGTGGCCATGCCTGCCTCGGGCTTCGGGGGTAGTGGGCCGCACTGTGGCCACGCCCCATCTTGTCACCATTATGTGGGTGTAGTTTTGGTGGGTGCGGTCTTGGCCGGCTTCTTGGAGTCGGCGCTCTTCGTGGCCGGCTCTGGGGAGTCGGCGTTCTTCATGGCCGGCTCTGGGGAGTCGGCATCCTCTATGGCCGGCTTCCTGGAGTCGGCCATCACGTGGTTATCTTGGGGGGAGGTTGCTGAGGCTGGGTCGCCTTCTGAGAGTCGGCTTTAGAGGTAGCCGGCCAGGGAAGGTGGCCCAATGCTTGAAATGCTTGAAGGCCCAAATGGCCTGATAATTTTTCTGAAGAGCCAGGAGCAGTCGGTTAGGCTACCCGTGGCTATTTACTCCGACAATGGTCACATCGTTCAATGAACGATAATCCACAACCATTCTCAGGGTTCCATCCTTCTTCTCTACCAAAAGAACTGGGGCTCCCCAAGGTGACGAGCTTGGCCGAATATATCCCTTCTCCAATAGCCCTTAATTTGCTTCTTGATCTCTTCCAAATCTTTCGGGGGCATCCGATAGGGTCTCTTGGATATTGGGGCTGTGCCGGGCAATAACTCAATCAAAAACTCAATGTCTCTGTCCGGTGGCATTCCTGGTAATTCCTCTGGAAACACATCGGGAAAATCTTGAACTACGGGCACTTCCTCCTGAACAACACCCGTGAGGGAATTCACCCGATTCTTCATCGGTGTGCGTCTGGATACATACTTGATCCTCTTCTGCTCCGGGGTGGTGAGCAAAATCGTCTTGCGGGCACAGTCGATGTTTCCTTCAAACTCGGTCAACCAATCCATGCCTAGAATTACATCCAAACTCTGGGATTCCAATACTATGAGGTCTGCGGGAAAATCATGGTTTCCAATGCTGAGGGTCGAATGACAGCCTAAGCCTGCCGTCATCCCTCCTCCTGGGGAAGTGACCTGAAGAGGGGTTCTAAGGGTTCTAGTGGGCAACCCGTACTTTTCCACAACTACCCTTGATATGAATGAATGCGTTGCACCGGAATCAAAGAGTACCAATACTGGATGTGAATTTAATAAAAATTTACCAAGCACAGTGTCTGGCTGATCATAGACGTCCTCCACGTCAAGGTGATTCACCTGAGCACGAGGAAAAGGGTTGGGCTTCTTTGCTGAGCTTCCATTGCCGTTGCCATTTCCATTCCTCTGCTTGGCCTCCACACAATCGGTGGCATATTGTCCTGTCTTCTGGCACTTGAAACAGGTGATATGACTCAGATCCTTCTGAGCCGGAGCAGGACGGTGCTGGTTGCCATTGCCTCCATTGCCTGACTTGGAGTTGTTGTCGTGGTTGCGATTGTTCCCACTCCCTCCATGGTTATGTCCTCCATGATTATGTCCTCCATGGGTGTGATGGGTATGTCCTCCCGAGTATGGGGTATAGCGGGGCTTCTGCTGAGCTCCGGAGTTCTACTTTCCCTGGCCATATTTCCGCTTGCGGCTATCAATCTGCTGCTGCTTGCCTTCAAGTATGGTGGCCTTGTCTACCAACTCCTGGTAGTTGTTGAAGGTAGCCACCACTAGCTGCATTCCTAGCTCATCATTGAGTCCCTCGAGAAACTTCTCTTGCTTTGCGGCATCTGTGGCCACATCATCTGGGGCATAGCAAGATAATTTGCTGAACTCATCCACGTACTGCCCCACAGTACGGTTCCCCTGGCGTAAGTTGCGGAACTCACGCTTCTTCAGACTCATGGCTCCAGCTGAGACATGAGCGGTGCGGAAAGCCTGCTGGAACTGATCCCATGTCATGGTGGCGACATGATAAGTGGCGGTGTAGTTCTCCCACCAAGAGGCTGCAGGTCCATCAAGCTGATGTGCGACAAAGCGCACCTTCTCTGCATCTGTGCACCCAGCAGTGGCTAACTCCCTTCTGACCTTGCGGAGCCAATCATCGGCCACAATCGGCTCAGTGCTGCTAGAGAACACTGGCGGATTCAGCCTTAGGAAGCGGGTCAAGTTGTCAACAGGGGGTGGTGGCGGTGGATTGTTGTTGTTGTTGTTGTTGTTGTTGTTGTTGTTGTTGTTCTGGTTCTGGATGAGCATCTGCATCAGGGCATTCTGCTGCTGGATCAGCTGGGTGAGCTCCGACGGAAAGTTGAAACCGGGGTCACGTCTCAGAGGCATCTGGTGTTTTGGAGTGGATGAGAAATTAGAATAGAACAAGGGTCTAATGAGAAAATAGCACTACCCACATGAATGCACAATCATAATCACACCAATCATTTATTCATTCATCTCAAACAAGGTTCCATCTCGGATTACAAAATCTCGCGACTAATCGAAAATAACGGCCTAACTGATCGACGAAAAAAAATAACATGGCGGTCGACTAAATGTCTTCATCAATTATTCTTGCGTCCTCCGATGCAGCGTCCTCTGGTGCGTCGTCCTCTGGTGCGGCGTCTCCTCTTGCGGCTTCCTTCGGTGGAGCTCTCTTCATAATCCTGGTCATTGCTCACGAGGGGTCCATCATCTCCACTCGGAAAAAGGTCTTCTCCCAGGTCCATCTTCTCCTCTAGTGTGGCAATATATTTATCCCGGTCCTTGATTCTATCCATAAAATCCTTGACTTCTTCTTCATGTTCAAGGAAGTCTGCGCGTGCTTTCTCCTCCAGTTCCAGTTCACGGAACAACAGCCTCCTGTGTACCTTCGAGTTTCGGCGCGTCTGGATTTCCCGGTTCCTAATGAGACTCTCCAAGTCTTGGACATATGAAAGAATGGAGTCGTCCTCTACGGTACGGATGATATCTCCATTCCTAGCTCTGCGAGAAATCATGGCGAGGTCTGATGGGTCGAGCTCAGCCCTGTACTCTTCTCGGAGATGTCCAAGTGCACGATAAATCGCCATGTCTCTTCCGAGGATCCAAGTGAAATCGGTAAACTCAAACTCAATGGGCTCTGAATGTCCTCCGAAGGTCCTCCCTGGAATGTGCACCTTAATCCTGTAGTGGGTATCCGTCGGAAGTGCATTGGTAGGCTTCCCAATGTTTGAGGGCAGAGCAATCTTCAGTTTCTTCATGATCTGAACCAGCTTCTTGCCGAGAAGCATCGTCTCATCTGGCTGGCAAAACTCCGGTAGCAGAACTGGGGTGAACTCGGCGGCCATCTAGAATGTTGAAAATCGTAGAGAAGTCAGAAATGAACAGGGGAGAATTACGGAATGATAAGGACATAAAATAAAATAGTCTCTTCCTATGGCTTTCCGATCCTAGGGGTTACGTCCTACGGTCAGCGTGTGGTCTGTATACCATCTCTGTAGCGGCCCGACCCGAAATCGGTCAAGTCTCTGTGTAGCTGTACCATCCCAAGATCATGCTGGCACACACAGTACATTGATGCAAAGATTCAAAGTTCAATCACACCTGAATTTATTACACGATTCTCATATCGAGTCTTTATTACATCATAATAAATTCGGCCGCAGGCCAACTCATGAGAAATAAACTAAATAAAGCTGCGGAAGCGTAGACAAATAGCGAGTCCAACCGACTCCATAGGGCAATCGCCAAGCGTGGATCGTAGCCTCACTCCTGATCGGAAAATTCCTCTGCAACATAAGACGTTCCAGCCGTGTAGGTCAGCATTTTGAATATGCCGGCAAGTCATGAAGAGAGAACAACAATAAAATTACTAATACTATATGCAATTTGGCTGTGGGGCTCTAAGTTTCATTATTTTGCGAAAAAGCCAGTTTTTCCCTACAACAAGGACTTGTTTGCAATTAATACAAAATGTTGGTACTTATTGAGATGGTTCCGCCAACCAATGTCTCATTCCCAAATATTAAATAACCCCTCAATTAATTTATTAAGTTCGGTGTTGAGATTTCCGAAATACTCCAATCCCAGAGGCTCATTTTTCCGTAACCGGGGACACGGCTAATCGATTAGGTTGTTACTCTGCAGAGTCTTATGCACTTTACCCGCAAGAATCGTTCCCTCCTTTATGTCCTCGCACTGCCTGGTGTTTGAAGACGGGACGAACGAAACACGGTCTTCCGTAGAGTTTCTCTGGGCCACTGCGGGTGCCCATCCAATCCTACCATTCTTCTACATCTCGTAGCACCGTCCGGCCAGAGTCACGCGTAGGGTCAACACAGCCAGAGCCCATAATGGCTTGCGGCTGCACAAGTAAGCTGTCGGTCAAGGTGTATCCATCCGTCTCTTCGTGGCTGGGTGAAGCTTTCCGCAAGATGTCATGGCGCTTCTCCATGCATCCCGGCCATCCGCTGGTTTCTCCAGGGTGCCCATTAACCGTCCTCCACCCAGTAGTGAATTTTGAAGTCCATCTTGAGCTTGACGTCATGGGGTTGTCATCATCTTGACTCTCGCATCTCCCTTATGAATCACTCAACCAACCCCGTCTACTAAAGCATAGCAATCAACTACATCGTCCCGGGCATCGGTAACAAGGGAGAAGGGTTCATCCTACCTCATGATACTACTCAAGAACATAACTTAACAAAATTCTTCTACTGCATGCATGGTGGGGAGGTATAACTCTAATGCAATAAAATCATAGGTATTGTAAAAACATGATCAAATGACTTGCCTGGCTGACGGTCTTCGAAAGCTAGCGACTCGTAATAGCAGGTTTCGCACTCCGGAAATTCTACCGAGTCAAACAATAGCACAAATAAGTATAGCACAATATAACATAACAACAAGTTGAAGTAAAACACCCAAGCACTCAAACCAAAACCAAAGAAAAAAAAACTCGGAGAAAGCAAATCAAGGTTTTCATCATATCAAGCAACAACTAAGGAATAGTTTTACACAACTAAAACTTTTCTTAACAGAACCTAAGCATTGGTTTTTGCTAATTAACAGAAGGGAAAACAACATACAAACTAGGAGCAAAAAGAATCACATCAAAAGCTATTATAGAACTCCTATTATGCCTAAAACAATCCTAGCAAAGAAAATAAAATTATTCTACTGTCAATAAAGTTCATCCTCTATAGCTACAGAAACTAATCTAAAATAAACTCTAACATAATAAAATAAAATAATTTACTAACTAGAACAGTAGGAAAACAATAGCTAGCTAAATAAACAAGAAAAAGTTGATTTCGACTAAAACTACTTTTTTTTATAAAGACTAAAATACCCAAACAAGTTCCTATTGCTAGGCATGGTCAAAACTAAGCAGTAGCAAAAAGAATCACTAAAAAATAATAATCCTAACTCAATTTATGGCAGAAAAACTAATCTGACTAAAACTAATATAAACAATTTTTTAAAAACTAAAACATAGCTGAATCTATTTTCTACAAAAACTATAGGAAATTTGTAAACTAACAAAAAAATCAACTAAAAATAATAAATAACCTAAAAGATATAGATTTTTCAAGATTGGAACTATTCTGTTTTAGAACAAAAACGAAAATAAAACGAAAATAAAACTAACGCGCTAACGGGCCGAAACAGTGAGCGTTCTTAAACTAAATAGCGCCTAAGCGTTTAATAAACCAACGCGTCCACGGGCTAACAGAAATAAACCAATCGGGCGGTCCAACTAAACCGCAACATAAAATAAACCAATCTAAACCGAAACTAAAACCAGTCTACTAAAGAAAAACCAAACTCTTCGCGTGATCTAATCTAGGCCCTAGATTGGAAATCAAACGGTGGTGGGGAGTCCGGTGGCTTACATCGGCGGTCGACGGCAAGGTGGGCTCGGGCGTTGGAGGCGGGGGTGCTCCGGTGGTCCGGGGCGGCGGCGAAGTCGTCGGGCGGGTGCGGCAGCTCGAGGGAAGGTCGGGGATGGAGTCAGTGGAGCTCGGGGACGACGGAGGCGGTCGGGGCGATGACGGTGAGGCTCGGGCGCTCCGTGGCTCCGGCGAGGTGCTGCGAGCTCGGGGTCGTCGGCGTAGGGTTTCTTGGAAGGAAGAGGGGATGTCAGGCGGGTGCATCAGGATGAGGCAGTTTGGGTGGAGGAGCTTGGAGGTCGAGGGGTGGCTCACCGGCGGCGATGGCGGTGATGAACTGCAGCGGCGGTCGCGAGATCAGTTCGGATGGTGGCGGGGCTATGGTGGGTTTTGGAGTTGGGTTTTAGGGGGGTTCTAGGGAGGAGAGGCATAGGTATTTATAGGACAACTTTCTTGGGGAGGAGGTCGAGTCGGGCTAGGGTTTAGACGGGCGCGCGAGCGTGGCCGGCGTCTGGCTGGCGAGATACGCGGGCGAGGGAATCGGGAGGTTGGGGGTGGCGTGGGCCCCGCGGGTCGGTGAGAGGGGGAGAGGAGGGTTCGGTCGGGCGACCGAAGCGGAACGGGGTCAGCGCGTGTGGCGCGCTGTGCTGGAGGCCTTGGCGCTGGGCTGCAACCTCGGTGACTGGGCTTGCTGGCCTGGCGCCTGGCGCGCGGGGTTGCGGCCTCGGCGCTGGTGGGCTGCAGCCTCGGCGACTGGGCCTGCTGCGCCTAGCGCGCGGGGTTTTTCCTTTTTTTTGAATTACCACAGAGAGAGAAAACTAATTATAGATAAACCTATAATACTTTTATATAGGACATAAATATATATATATATCAATAAAATCAGAAAAATAAATCCTACAACGTGAACATTTTTCCAGGGGCAAAACTCAAACTAAGAAAAACATTTTCTGGAAATCCCAAATAAAAATCAAATTTGAATTCAAACTTTTTGGCAATATTTTTCTTCTGACATTTTTGGAGTGTCATGTTTACTCCGCTCATACTTTTGCTCAAGTATTTGTCAGGCATTGTTTGAAATAAATTCAACTGCCAATTTGAATCCAAATTCCAACAAACTCAAAAGCCTCTGAAATAATTCAAATGTCACTCAATTCAAGCAATATGCATAGATGCTTAGCTATAACTGTAAAACATTCCAAATGGGAAATTTGGGATGTTACTGTTACCTTCCACGGAGCCATTGCTAATGAGTTGGCCTTGGCTCAGAAATTGTTGAGCTCAAGAACAAAATTGATTATGAGAAGGCTCACTTCAAGAAGAACATGGCCAAGCTCAGCGTGGCAGATGTTTAGATCTTCAAGAAGATGTTGCATGACCTCAAGGAAGAGTTTCACAAGAAGCGTGAAGAAGCAAAAGGTTCAAGAGAACGCATGAAGTACTTTGCACAGAAATGTGTTCAAGCACACAATGAGGCTGAGAAGCGCAAGGCTCTTGGTCGTCCTGGCATCGACCCCAAGATGGCTCCCAAGCAAAAGAAGTCTGCTGTGGCCCAAGCAAAAGCATCAAGGCAGGAAGAACCTCGCATTGTCTCTCCTGCCAGCATGACAGGCTCGAAGCCTAAGGTCCCCTCAGCAGCTTCAGAACTGAAGAAGACAAGGGCAGCTGAAGCCGAAGCCAAGAAACGCAAGCACAAAAATACTTCTGATGATGCACCATCAAAGAAGAAGCTGAAGAGAAAGTCTTCAAAGAAAGATCGTGCTGCTGCCACAGAGCCCCTTGTTGTTGAGCCCATTTCTGTTGCCCGTCCGGCCTCCACCAACCAAGAGCATCGCATTGTGATCCACGAGCCTGCTTTCACAGAGGCTCCTGAAGATGAAGAAGTTCCAGCTGTTGACCCCATCACAGCTGAAGACATTGGTCGTGAAGACAATGTTGAAGATGATGAAGTCCTTCCTCAGCTCGAACCCCAACTGGTATCATCGCCTATTCTTACGAACAGCGAAATCATCAGCATTGGTCATCCATTGACACCGATTGCTTAGGATGATTCATGGGCGGATCGCCCTCAACAAGACACCCCCATTCATGATAAGACACCCAGAACTCCACCACCTCAAGTCACCACTACGGTGCTTGATGACGAAAACTACATGGTGCAGACCACTCCATCACCACAGGCGTCGCCCGCGTTTTCCAGGCTTCGCAAAGGCCCTAGGCCATAGGTCACCATGTCGAGCATTCCGGAAGGGGAAGCGCAACAAAGCTTAGTTGCACGTCAAGTGTTTCCTGAAGCCACCCCTACTACGAATGTCTCCGAGTCTGAAGCTAAAGCTGCTGAAGACATTCCGGCTACATCAGCCGATGAAGATCAAGAAACAAGAGAAGAGAAAGAGTTGCCACACCCCTTGCTATTGATCCAGTCATTCTCGAGGAGAATGTAACTACGCCCGACCCTCCTATTATTGAAGAAACGGAGGTTGGAACCACTGAGGCTGCCACAAACAACACTACTGACGCCAATGATGTTCTCATGGCCGAAGACAATGTGGAGCTTGAAGCTAATGTGGTGCCTGAAGCTCAAGAACAACCTGATGCCACAGTGAATACTGAAGCCACTTTTCCACCTCCAAGGCCTCACACCATTGAACAGACCTATAATCGTGGCCAACTTGTCACAGTGAGATGCCCGTTTTGGTTCTACCAACTGCTCCCGGACCACAGTACGACTACCATGTTGAGCAGAGGCCTCAGGTTCAGAAGCCAAAGCCCAGGCTGCCAAGGCTTCCAGGTGCTGCCACATCGCCAGGATCGTTCAACGTGACCAGCTTCAGGGCACACAACACATTCTTCGGCAGCGCCAAGAATCCATATATGAAGCCAAAGATCTCTTCTGGCCGCTTCTGGAGCTATCAGCGGCACCGCTATTACTCCTGCATTCTATACAATCAAGAGTGAACCTTTCCCCACATGTGTCTTGATTGTGAAGCTATTGCTGGGATGCCCTGTCTTGAAGAAGCACTAGATTGCTTTAGGGATGCTGGTTTGCTGCAATTTGTAACTGATAAAGAGCACTGGAATGAAGAGCTTCTGCTGCAATTCTATGCCACACTTCACATTCGTGGCTACAACAGGGATCCGAAGACATGGATCCTTGAGCGGATGACAGGAGATGTGCACCATGAAGCCAAAGCTCAAGACACCATCGAGCTATCTTCCTTGCCCACTCCAGGTGATCTCTATGAGCCTGGTTGTCAGCTACACAGAAATGAACTGCAGAGTATATTTCAGAAGCCTGGGCCGAATATGAGCTAGATGCTCAGCATGATGAAGCCATTGCCTCAAGATGCTGAATATCCCAAGGAATTCTTCTTTAAAGACCTCGAGTACTTGCCCCGCATAGTGTATCACATTCTAAGGCGTACTCTATAGCCAATCAAGGGAAATTCTTCTGAAGCCAAACTTGAAGGAACCATGAAGACTTTGGTATTCTATATTGTCAATGGCATCAGATTCAGTTCCCAGGATTTCTTCATCAGACAACTTGCTACATCTGGGATTGATCTGTTTGGCTTGAAGTTTTATGCTCCATGGCTGATGCGCCTGATCAAACTACATTCTTCTATTGACTATCAGCCCTCAGCGCGCAACCATCTTGTTTTTCTGCCTGAGGTTGATTTGTCCGTTGAAGCCATCTACCCTGATCCTGCCAAGGAGCCTCTATATCTTCACAATGTTGATCGTCAAAGCTTCACGCAACCAATAGAAGGAATTCATGTTCCCAATGCTGCCACTACTGCTTATCCTCTGGCTGGCAATATGCGTGAGCCACATTGTGCCAACATTGAAGCCACTGCTAGTACAATCGCCCAAAGGCCTCAGAAGCATCCTCATGTCCTCAATGACCGAGAGCTTCTTGTGGCCTTACATCAGAAGTAGGACAAGCACCATGACTGGCTAAAGCGTCAGATGCAGAGTATCTTGGTGGACGTCAATCGCATCAGAAACTTGGCCACCAAGAACTCATTCGTAGCCCATGAAGCCTGTCGGTGGTCTTGGAAGAGTCTCACACTACTATGCCCTGAAGAAGATCTTCGCGAAGATGGCTTCACTGATGGCTTCAAATTTGATTCCAGACCTCCACGCAATGCAAGCTAGCGCCACACTCCATCAATAGAAGATTCGGAGTATTCATCTTCGGCTGCAACTGTTATTGCGAGAGTCGTCGATGAAGAAGATGACGCCACTTCACCGACCATGGCTGCACTGCATCTCGACACTGCACCAGGCCCTTCTGCACCACCAAACTCCAGCATCGACCCTGCACCTTCATCTACTCCGGATGGGAATGAGTAGATACTCTATCTATTCAAACCTTTTTGGTCATTACTGATGAAAGGGGGAGAAGCATATGAGTTGATAGTCTTCAAGCGGGTACTTATGGGTGGTTGCTATATTTTGCCAAGTGTTTACAACTCTCGTCTTTTGATACATTTGGTTCTTTGGGTTGTAACACTTAAACTCGATGGTCGTCTGCTACTTTTTCTGCTACTCTATGATGCGATGATAAATTCCGCATGAAGCCATTCCGCAGACGTCCATTTTTCATTATGCATGTCATTATCTTCGTTATATCCTTATATGCATGATGAATTGTCTTCATAAGTTGAAGAGGATCTCCACAAAGTAAAACCTGCCATGTGCATTTGCATTCAAAAGAAAATTACTTATATGCACATCTTTAGGGGGGGCCTTTTGCTATTTATCAAGACAATGCCTTAATCCTTAAACTTTCACATACTTTTATCCCCGTTGAAAAATTCAACCAATTTGTCATCAATCACCAAAAAGGGGGAGATGGTAAGTGCATCTAGTGCCACCCCTAGTTGGTTTTGGAGTATTGACGACAAACTTGGTTGTGGGACTAATGTGTTTGTGAGAATTGCAGGATAACACAGGTAGTAGTCCCACATTGATTCGGTTTACCTACCAGAGATGAGCCCTAAAAATATGCGAAGACATTGAAGACAATGGTGGTTTGTGAAGATATTCACAACGAAGATTATGACTTGAGAAGACATTCATGTGAAGACTATGGAGTGCGAAGACATAGTTGTTTCGTAGTTTCCTTTTCTTCTTTGTTGAGTCATAGGAACCACTGCACTGTTAAGTGGGGTCCAAGTGAACAAAGTCAAACTGACTGATGTGATGCTCAACCAAAACCCTATGTCTTCGAGCGAAGACAATGAGAGAAAATCCTATCCAGAGCTGGATGAGTCAGCTTTACTTGTATCCCAAGTCAAGCTGCCGCGTCTGTTTGAAATTTGACCGTTGGACACGTGTCAGTTCCTTAGTGACCCAGGGTCATTTCGGACAAATCAGGTCAGGGTGCCTCCTGGCTATAAATAGCTTACCCCCTACACCATAAATTGGTGGCTGCTCAGAGTTAGTGCACGGCTTTTGTCGTTTGAGAGCAACCCACCTCCGAAGCATTTGAGAGAGAGATCCTTGCAGGACAAAGCCCAAAACACCCAAAGACAAAGAGTGTTAGGCATCACTGAAGTCATTCTGTCCGCGTGATCTGAAGACTTGTTACACTTGAGGACTGTGAATCCTCCAGCCGGTTAGGCGTCGCGTTCTGAGCATCCAAGAGTCATTGTGGATTCTCGGTGAACAAAGTCTGTGAAGGTTTGGAAGTCTACCTTGAACACTTACCAGAGTGACTGGGCGAGGACTAAGTGTTCTTAGCTCAAGGGGAATAAGGTGAAGACGCGGTCTTCTGAGTTCTTATCTCAGCCTCCCTAACCAGATGTACAGTTGTCATAGCATTTGGAACTGGTCCAACAAATCCTTGTGCTCTCCAAGCAACTGGTTCTATCTCATACCTCTCTTACTTACAGTTTGTCTTCGTGAAGCCATTGCCTACTTGCATGATCTGATTGACTTCATTGTGTGAAGACTGTTGTTGTTTGGCTTCATACTATCTTCCATCCCGATCCATACTACCTAGCTGCTAATAGTCTTCATGCTTTCACTTGACTATGGCTTGTATAGTGTAGTCTACCTTCCGCTGCATATCAATAGGTTCATTTCTATTGTTTGTCTTCAAAGCCTCCATGTTTTGAAGACTTTCATAAAAATCGCCTATTCACCCCCCTCTAGTCGATAACTAGCACTTTCATAAATAAATCAATTTCTCCGATCACTAAATAAAGTCATATAAAAATTATTATTGCAGCATAGGACAAAATATTTTTTTACATTATAAATGTTCAGAATTTTCATGCAATATATACACACAGAAGACATAACCAATGATACATGTTGGGGGCTAGGCTGATGTGAAAAAATATCACTAACAAAGGTTCTTTTTTACGAACGAGGGAGTACAACCATGTAGATGACTCGGACGACTTATAGAAATGCGTAGTGTGTGTAATGGAAATTTTATTAGCTAAAAAAATCAAGAATAATGGCTTATTATACAAACCAATATATAATGGATAACACTACTATTAGATGGACAAATAACTCTATTTTTTTATTCGTAAAAACTCACGCACCATGGTTTCTAATAAACCTCATACACATTCATGAGTTTTTTAATCTTATTAAACATACATTCTCCAGACACACGTACATTCTGATTACAATATTTTCTAAATTTTATATGATATATAAAATTTAATTCTATGATGCCAAATCTTGATGACAAACACAATAGTTTGTAACTACATTAACTAATATCTTTCGTACAAGATGAGTAGTCACATTACGGACATTTAAAAATACTTTCTCAAGACACGTACATTCTGATTACAATGTTATTATTATTTTACATGACATACAAAAGTTAATGATAATATGTCAAATCTTGATTACAAATACTACATTTTGTAACCACATGAACCAATATTTTGCCTACCAGATGAGCGGTCACATTATGGATGTTTACACTAGAAACCACAATTACATTAATTCCATCGTTCTTCTTTTTCGAAATGTACAATCCCATATTTATGGACTTGGAAGGACTAGGAGTGTTTATTTGTTACATGTTTCAAATTCAGGTGCCTTCCTTCAAGGCAATAGTTCACCACCAAGCTCGGGATTAATTAAAGGATTACTATAATCCATAACAACGCTATACACATACTTTACTCAACCTAAAATGGCAATCATTCTCTTAAATGCTTCTAACATCAATACGGTAGATGAAAACAAAATATGTCGATTCATAACAAATCTAGCCGCGCAAATGCGCGGGTGACCTTGCTAGTTAATATATATTATGAATTCCATTTTCTATCTGTTTTTGTATACTAATTTGTATCTAGCTACTATCATCCACATATACAAAATGGAAAGCATATATACACACATTGATACATAACATATAAGAACGAAAAACAGAGTACACACATTGAAACAGAGCAATATTATGATTGTTGTGAATACATAGCGATCCACGTCGAAACGACTCAACAAAATTAAATGCGTCCATCAGACCATGACCAGCAGCCCTTGCCTACAGTAGCTCTTGGTTCTTCCTGAACTCGTGCATGCGTTCGTCCAAGCGGTCGACACGCTCGCGGTACATCTGGAGCGCGATCTCGAGCTCCAAGTTGGTTATTTCATCGGAGATCACTAGCTCGAGGATGTGATGTCCATGTTCCTCTACTGCGCCCAGGTGCACACCTGGGCCAAGGAGGCGGTCGAGCCTAGTGACCAGCGTGTTGGCATCGATCAGGCCGTGGACAAGGCGAACAGCGCGACCCATGCGAAAGGCGCGGCGGGCGTCCGGTGCAAGTACGGCGCAGAGGGCCTCTGACCACTCCTGGCGAGGAATGAGGGTACTGACGGGATGTGTACCCAGCTGCGATGCCCTGTCGATGGAGCACAACCAGGGTTTAAGCTTTTGTCACTCTAGCAACCCATCATCTAATAACTACTCCACAATGCATTCCCTTAGGCCCAAAGATGGTTAAGTGTCATGTAGTCGACGTCCACATAACACCCCTAGGGGAATCACAACATACATATCATCAAAATATCGAACGAGTATCAAATTCACATGATTACTTGTAACATGAGTTCTCCCGCGTGGCCTCAAGAACAAAGGTAACTACTCACAACTAATATTCATGCTCAAGATTAGAGGGATATTAAATATCATAATGGATCTGAACATATAATCTTCCACCAAATAAACCATACAGCATCAACTACAAGATGTAATCAAAACTACTAGTCACCCACAGGTACCAATCTGAGGTTCCGGTACAAATATTGAACACAAGAGATAAAGTAGGGTTTGAGATGAGATGGTGTTGTTGAAGATGTTGATGAAGATTGGCCTCCCAAAGATGAGATGGTTGTTGATGATGACGATGGCTTCGATTTCCCCCTCCGGGAGGGAAGTTCCCCCCGGCGGAATCGCTCCGCCGTAGGGCAAAAGTGCTCCTGCTCAAGTTCCGCCTCGAGACGGCGGTGCTCTGTCCCGAAAGTCCTCTCTCTATTTTTTTCTAGGTCAAAAGACCTTATGTACCAGATGATGGGCATCGGAGGTGGGCTGGGCTGCCCACCACCCACCAAGGAGCGCTTGGGGGCCTGGCGCGCCCTGGTGTCTTGTGGCCACCTGGCAGCCCCCCTCTGGTAGTTATTTCCTCCAATTATTTATTTTATATTCCAAAATAATTCTCCATAAAATTTTAGCTCATTTGGAGATGTGCAGAATAGGAATATCTGACATAGCTTTTTCAGGTCCAGAATTTAAGCTGCCGGTATTCTCCCTCTTTGTGTAAACCTTGCATATTATGAGAGAAAAGGCTTTAGAATTGCTCCATAAGGTGTTATTATGCATAAAAAGATTATAAATAACAGTAGGAAAACATGATGCAAAATGGATGTATCAACAAGCGAAAGCCGATATCGAAAATCATGTCCACATGTTTAGAGAGAGAGAGAGGTGTCGATAAAAACAAAATACGGACATAGTAGCATCATGCTTAATATTATAACAGCAACAAATTTTATCATAAAGCTTTATCATATAACTTCTCATGAACAAGTAACAATTCATCACAACATCGAAGTAAAAAGCATAAACTTTATTAATGAAGGAAATATGCCCTAGAGGCAATAATAAAGTTGTTATTTATATTTCCTTATATCATGATAAATGTTTATTATTCATGCTAGAATTGTATTAACTGGAAACTTAGTACATGTGTGAATACATAGACAA
Source organism: Triticum aestivum (assembly GCF_018294505.1). Taxonomy (NCBI): domain Eukaryota; kingdom Viridiplantae; phylum Streptophyta; class Magnoliopsida; order Poales; family Poaceae; genus Triticum; species Triticum aestivum. The sequence continues at coordinate 256,503,465 of NC_057808.1, read as the reverse complement.
ACAGAGTGTCACTAGTATGCCTCTACTTGACTAGCTCGTTAATCAAAGATGGTTAAGTTGCCTAGCCATAGACATGAGTTGTCATTTGATTAACGGGATCACATCATTAGAGAATGATGTGATTGACAATACCCATCCGTTAGCTTAGCACGATGATCGTTTAGTTTGTTGCTATTGCTTTCTTCATAACTTATACATGTTCCTATGACTATGAGATTATGCAACTCCCTAATACCGGAGGAACACTTAGTGTGCTATCAAACATCACAACGTAACTGGGTGATTATAAAGATGCTCTACAGGTGTCTCCGATGGTGTTTGTTGAGTTGGCATAGAACGATATTAGGATTTGTCACTCCGATTATCGGAGAGGTATCTCTGGGCCCTCTCGGTAATGCAAATCACTATAAGCCTTGCAAGCAATGTGACTAATGAGTTAGTTGTGGGATGATGCATTACGGAATGATTGAAGAGACTTGCCGGTAACGAGATTGAACTAGTTATTGACATACCGACGATCGAATCTCGGGCAAGTAACATACCGATGACAAAGGGAACAACGTATGTTGTTATGCGGTTCGACCGATAAAGATCTTCGTAGAATATGTGGGAGACAATATGAGCATCCAGGTTGCGCTGCTGGTTATTCACCAGAGATGAGTCATGGTCATGTCTACATAGTTCTCGAACCCGTAGGGTCCGCACGCTTAACGTTCGATGACAATCAGTATTATGAGTTTATGTGTTTTGATGTACCGAAGGTTGTTCGGAGTCCCGGATGTGATCACGGACATGACGAGGAGTCTCAAAATGGTTGAGACATAAAGATTGATATATTGGACGATGTTATTCGGACACCGGATGAGTTCCGGGGGTCACCGGATAAATATCAAAGTGCCGGAAGGGTTATCGGAACCACCTGAGAAGTAATGGGCCTCATTGGGCCTAGGGGAGAGAGAGGGGCAGTCAAGGGCTGGCTGCGCCCCCCCATGGTCCTAGTCCGAATTGGACTAGGGGGAGGGGCGGCGCCCCCTGCTTCCTTCTCTTTCCCCTTTCCTTCCTTCTTCTCCTAGTAGGACTAGGAAAGGGGGGATCCAACTCCTACTTGGAGTAGGATTGCCCCCCTTGGGCGCGCCCTATGAGGGCCGGCTGGCCTCCCCCTTGTTCCTTTATATACGGGGGAGGGGGCACCCCTTAGACACACAAGTTGATTGTTTAGCCATGTGCGGTGCCCCCCTCCACGGATTTCCACCTCGGTCATATCGTTGTAGTGCTTAGGTGAAGCCCTGCGTCAGTAACTTCATCAGCACCGTCATCACGCGGTCGTGCTGACGAAACTCTCTCTCGGTCTCAGCTGGATCAAGAGTTCGAGGGACGTCACCGAGCTGAACGTGTGCGGATCGCGGAGGTGCCGTGCATTCGGTACTTGATCGGTTGGATCGCGAAGACGTTCGACTACATCAACCGCGTTACTTAACTCTTCCACTTTCGGTCTACGAGGGTACGTGGACACACTCTCCCCTCTCATTGCTATGCATCTCCTAGATAGATCTTGCGTGATCGTAGGAAATTTTTTGAAATACTGCGTGCCCCTACAATTGAAAACCAACAAACTATGTTCTCAGTCAACTTTGCAACTACAATTCATCCTCAGTCAACTTTGCAACTACAATTCATCATATTTTCAGGAAGGGTCTTGTATCGGAGCCTTTTGGCAAGTCCACATACTCAACCATCATTTAATCTTCTATGATTGCTAACACTCACAACATGCATATGAGCAAAAATTTCAACAGGACACATAGAAAGATAAGGGCGATGTCAACATTAATAACTCATGCTCACTCATATCCAACTTTGTATATGTGCCTAGATCTTCCCCGCCAAATGATGCTTGCTAAAGAGAAAATAAAAAGGAATAGGGGAAAATACTTTGACTCTTTCATAAAAAGTAAATACATAAAAGTAAAAGATAGGCCCTTCGCAGAGGGAAGCATAGGTTGTCATGCCCTTTTTCATTTTGTATGCACAATCTCCTAATGCAAAAGAACGTCACGTTATATTGCCCCTTATGATAGCAACCTTTATTATGCAGTCCGTCACTTTTATTACTTTGGATTCACAAGTTCGTACAATTCTTATTTTCCCTTACACTAAAGGATCAAACACAATTAGGAGCGCTTTTTATTGCCCTTTTTGCACCAATGACAACTTACTTGAAGGATCTTACTTAATCCATAGGTACGTATGGTGGACTCTCAAAACATGAGTTTGGGTTTAAGGTTTTTGGATGCACAAGTAGTATCTCTACTTAGTGCGGATTTTTGGCTAACCAAGATATTGAGCAAGCACCACATGTTGAAGGGTCTATGACAATATAACTTCTATGTGAATATGAACAAACATAAATCATTGTCTTGTCTTCCTTGTCCAACGTCAACAATTTGGATCATGATCGTTACCATCACCAAGTTGCAGCGAAAGAAGAATGTGTTGGTGTAGATCATACTTGGAGTCCCTTGAGCCATCGATGAATGATCCCCAAACCGCTCACAACAGTCCCTCGAACTAAAGATCGAAAGCACGGCCTCTCTACTTGGTTGCAAGCATGTAGCCTTCACGATCTGGCAGTGCTTCACCGTCCAGAGCTAATCATTGTCGAAGAATTAGAGGTAGGATATTAGTACCAGACGGGGCTTCTAATTATGAGTATTAGAGCATTATTCTAGCTCTAATTAGTCAACTAGGACCAACTAGAACTAGAAGAACTAGAGGAGGCTCCAAAACTTGTGTGTTCAAAAGAGCTCAGTACCTAAAGTATACATAGGCTGGTGGGGAGAGAGGGCAGCCAAGAGGAGGAGAAGGACTCCACTCCCCTTGCACAGGCCAAGGAGGGGAGGGGAGTCCTTCCCATTCCCCAACTTGGCCTCCTTCCATAGGGGAAGGGGTGCCTCCCCACTTAGGCCTTAGAGGCCCAAGTTGCCTTCCTCCACATGGCCTTTTTAGGGCCGTTGATGTTAAATTAAATATAAAAGTATTATAAATATTTTTAGACCCTTTTATATATAATTTAACATCCCCGGAAAGCTTTTCTACCTATATATATTTATTGGTAATGTCGGACTAATGGGCCACGGGTAGCCTAACCCGAGTCCCTGAGCATTTCAAGACATCGGGGCCGGCTGCGCCCCTCAAACGTCAAGGATAAAGCACCACCTTCTGGTGGCTGGCTGGATCAAGCGGTCGGCTGCCAGAAGATGGCCACGCACCTGAAGACGGCCCCAAGATGGGCCGACTCCTAGCAGGCGGCCTCCAGAGAGGCCGACTCCTAGCAGGCGGCCCATGACACCCTCAAAGTCTGCGCCCCCGTTAAGAAGATGAGACAGGATGTGGCTATAGTGTAGCTCATCGCCCCCATATCCAGGGCACGGTGCGGCCACAGTGCCCCGCACAGGCGGAGATCTTCGCACGGCGTGGCATTGTTGCCACTCCACCCATGACGTCACCCCTGCCAGGTGGACCCCTGCTCCCACGACGGCCTGTCGGTACGGCCTGCAACCGGTGGGCCCTACCAAGCAGCGAGAGCCCGGAAGATGGCAGAGCCTGACCAGTCGGGCCCGAGGGAGGCCGGCCTCTAGCAGACGGACCTCTCCTCTCTCGGAGTCCATGCACCATTAACTAGATAAGACACGGTGTGGCTACAGTGATCTCCCACCAGGCGGCGGGACTGTAGCCACGCCTCCCCGACCAAGCGTGCGTCATTAGCCTTACGGCTACAGTAACAAGCAGCCGACAGGACCCGCGAGCGGTGGAAGCGGCCTGTCGGCTGATACGTCTCCAACGTATCTATAATTTTTGATTGTTTCATGCTATTATATTACCTGTTTTGGATGTTCAATGGGCTTTATTATACACTTTTATATTATTTTTGGGACTAACCTATTAACCGAAGGCCCAGCCCAAATTGTTGTTTTTTGCCTATATCAGTGTTTCGAAGGAAAGGAATATCAAATGGAGTCCAAACGGAATGAAACCTTCGGGAACGTGATTTTCGGAACAAACATGATCCAGAGGACTAGGAGTGGACGTCAAGCAATCAACGAGTAGGCCACAAGGCAGGGGGCGCGCCTACCCCCACTGGGCGCTCCCTCCACCCTCGTGGGCCCCTCGTAGCTCCATCGACCTACTTCTTCCTCCTACATATACCTACGTACCCCGAAAACATCAGAGGAGGAGCCAAAACCCTATTTCCACCACCGCAACCTTATGTACCCGTGAGATCCCATCTTGGGGCCTTTTACGGCGCTCCGCTGGAGGGAGCATCGATCACGGAGGGCTTCTACATCAACACCATAGCCTCTCCGATGATGTGTGAGTAGTTTACCTCAGACCTTCGTGTCCATAGTTATTAGCTAGATGGCTTCTTATCTCTCTTTCGATCTCAATACAAAGTTCTCCTCGATTCTCTTGGTGATCTATTCGATGTAGTCTTCTTTTGCGGTGTGTTTGTCGAGATCCGATGAATTGTGGGTTTATGATCAAGATTATCTATGAACAATATTTGAATCTCCTCTGAATTCTTTTATGTATGGTTGGTTATCTTTGCAAGTCTCTTCGAATTATCAGTTTGGTTTGGCCTACTAGATTGATCTTTCTTTCAATAGGAGAAGTGCTTAGCTTTGGGTTCAATCTTGCGGTGCTCGATCCCAGTGACAGTAGGGTAAACGACACGTATTGTATCGTTGCCATCGAGGATAAAAAGATGGGGTTTATATTATATTGCATGAGTTTATCCCTCTACATCATGTCATCTTGCTTAGAGCGTTACTCCGTTCTTAGGAACTTAATACTCTAGATGCATGCTGGATAGCGGTCGATGTGTGGAGTAATAGTAGTAGATGCAGGCAGGAGTAGGTCTACTTGTCACGGACGTGATGCCTATATACATGATCATACCTAGATATTCTCATAACTATGCTCAATTCTATCAATTGCTTGACAGTAATTTGTTCACCCACCGTAATACTTATGCTATCTTGAGAGAAGCCACTAGTGAAACCTATGGCCCCCGAGTCTATTTTCCATCATATTAATCTCCCGTCAACAAGCTATTTCTGGCGCCGTTTATTTTTGCTTTCTTTACTTTTAGTCTTTATCATAAAAATACCAAAAATATTATCTTATCATCATTATCAGCTCACTTTTGCAAGTGGCCGTGAAGGGATTGACAACCCCTTTTATCGCGTTGGTTGCAAGGTTCTTATTTGTTTGTGTAGGTGTGTGGGACTTGAGCATTGTCTCCTACTAGATTGATACCTTGGTTCTCAAAAACTGAGGGAAATACTTACGCTACTTTACTGCATCACCCTTTCCTCTTCAAGGGAAAACCAGCGCAGTGCTCCAGAGGTAGCAAGAAGGATTTCTGGCGTCGTTGCCGGGGAGTCTACGCACAAGTCAAGACATACCAAGTACCCATCACAAACTCTTATCCCTCGCATTACATTATTTGCCATTTGCCTCTCGTTTTCCTCTCCCCCACTTCACCTTTCCCTTTTCTTCGCCTTCTTCCCGTATGTCTTTTTGTTTGTGTTTCCACGTGCCTTCTTTTTGCTTGCATCTTTGCTTGCTAAAAATCTATTGATATGGATCCACTTAAAGTGTTCTACTTGGATCATCTTTGATCCTTATGCGCTCGTGCTGAAGCCCCAACTAGCCTAGTTGATGGGAAATCTTTAGATGAGCATGCTCATTTTGTGCGTCACCGTTTGTCTGAAAAAGGGAGACTCTTATGGGATCAAATAAACAGATTGTTGTGTTATGCTTGGAATCTTTGTGAAATTTGTGATTTTACTTGTTGCTCTAAGAACCCTGAAAAACACCTTCCCTACCTATGTGAGTTTAATAAAAATGAAATCTTATCTTCTTATGCAAAGGGTGTTTATAGTTACTATGATATCGAACAAATTGAAGAATTTGTTGCTTTTAAGGGTGCTTATGAAGTTGGTTCTTTGATTGAAAAGTATGATATTACTCTCTACGAATCTGAAAATTTTGACATACTTAAATATTGCTATGAAAACTATGCTCATAATGTCTATGTCAAAGAATTTATTGAGAGAATGACCGTTGCTTTGGAAGAAAATAATGATTTGAATGAATCTATAGATAATGATGATTCCGATGATTTGATTGAAATTTCCCTTGATGAACATGATGCTTGCTATTCTTGTGGCCATGATGCCAATATTTATGAAGATGAATTTGCTATAGTTCCTTATGTTAAACATGAGATCGTTGCTATTGCACCCATACTTGATAGTTCCTTCGATGAAAAGCATGATTGCAATGCTGTTATTATAAATTCTCTTAATGGCAATTGTGTTAATGATATGAAAAACCTCAAGCTTGGGGATGCTAGTTTTGCTATGACTACTATTTGTTGCAATGATCATAATTGGGGTGATTCTTCTTATGATCTCGAAAATTTATTTAAGCCCCATGATGAATATGAGATTGATAATAGTGTTTGCAATATTATTGAAAGTGGGTGTGGAAGAGTGTCAACTTTAGATCCCACATATTTGGAGAATGTTCAATCTTATGAAATTTTTGATAAAAGTGGGTTTGGAGAGGTCATGACTTTAGTTAATGATAATCCCACTATTTTGGATGAGTGTCAACTTCGCATGCATGTGGATCGTGTTGAGAATATGTTATGTGATAGCTATTTTGTTGAATTTGCCTATGATCCTACATGTAATTATTATGAGAGAGGAAAATATGGTTGTAGAAATCTTTATCTTACTAAATTACCTCTCGTCATGTTGAGATTGCTATTGTCTCTTTCTTCTTCCTTGCATATGCTAAATTTTGCTTACTATGATAATTTTTTTTCTTATAAAATGCCTATGCATAGGAAGTATGTTAGACTTAGATATGATTTTCACATGCTTTATGATGCTCTCTTTGTGTTTCAATTACTATCTTTTATGTGAGCATCATCGAAATCTCAATGCCTAGCTAAAAAGGCTTTAAAGAAAAGCACTTGTTGGGAGACAACCCAATATTTATCCTTGCTGTTTAGCAAATAAATATTTGATATAGCCTCTGGTTAGATTTTTTTATGTTTTAATTAGTGTTTGTGCCAAGTGAAACCTATAGGATCTTCTTGGATAATAGTTATTTGATCTTGCTGAAAAAGTCAGAAACTTTCTCCTCACGAAAACAATTGTTAAAAATCACCAAAGCGTGATAAAATACTGATTCCAATTGAAGTAGATCAATAAACAAATTATCTAGGACGTCCTGTTTTGGTATATTTTTCTGAGTTCCAGAAGTTTGCGTTAGGTACAGATTACTACAGACTGTTCTGTTTTTGACAGATTCTGTTTTTCGTGTGTTGTTTGCTTATTTTGATGAATCTATGGCTAGTAAAAGAGCTTATAAACCATAGTGAAGTTGGAATACAGTAGGTTTAACACCAATATGAATAAATAATGAGTTCATTACAGTACCTTTAAGTGGTGTTTTGTTTTCTTTCGCTAACGGAGCTCACGAGATTTTCTGTTAAGTTTTGTGTTGTGAAGTTTCAAGTTTTGGGTAAAGATTTGATGGATTATGGAACAAGGATTGGCAAGAGCCTAAGCTTGGGGATGCCCAAGGAACTCCAAGGTAAAATTCAAGGACAACCAAAAGCTTAAGCTTGGGGATGCCCCGGAAGGCATCCCCTCTTTCGTCTTCGTCTATCGGTAACTTTACTTGGGGCTATATTTTTATTCACCACATGATATGTGTCTTGCTTGGAGCGTCTTGTATGATTTGAGTATTTTCTTTTTAGTTTACCACAATCATCCTTGCTGTACACACCTTTTGAGATAGAGACACATGATACGGAATTTTTTAGAATACTCTATGTGCTTCACTTATATCTTTTGAGCCATATAGTTTTTGCTCTAGTGCTTCACTTATATCTGTTAGAGCACGGTGGTGGTTTTATTTTATAGAAATTATTGATCTCTCATGCTTCACTTATATTATTTTGAGAGTCTTAAACAGCATGGTAATTTGCTTTAAATGTGAAATTAGTCCTAATATGATAGGCATCCAAGATGAGCATAATAAAAACTTCCATATTGAGATCATTGAATATCATGAGAAGTTTGATGCTTGATAAGTGTTTCGAGATATAAAGGTGGTAATATTAGAGTGTGCTAGTTGAGTAATTGTGAAATTGAGAAATACTTGTGTTAAGGTTGGCAAGTCCCGTAGCATGCACGTATGGTAAAAGTTGTGTGACAATTTTGACACATATGGTGTTCTTTTATTGCTTTCCTTATGAGTGGCGGTCGGGGACGAGCGATGGTCTTTTCCTACCAATCTATCCCTCTAGGGGCATGCGTAGTAGTACTTTGCTTCGAGGGCTAATAAACTTTTGTAATAAGTATATGAGTTCTTTATGACTAATGTGAGTCCATGGATTATACGCACTCTCAACCTTCCACAATTTTCTAGCCTCTACGGTACCGTGCATTGCCCTTTCTCGCCTTGAGAGTTGGTGCAAACTTCGCCGGTGCATCCAAACCCCGTGATATGATACGCTCTATCACACATAAACCTCCTTATATCTTCCTCAAAACAGCCACCATACCTACCTATCATGGCATTTCCATAGCCATTCTGAGATATATTGCCATGCAACTTACCACCGTTCCATTTATTATGACACGCTCCATCATTGTCATATTGCTTTGCATGATCATGTAGTTGACATTGTATTTGTGGCAAAGCCACCATTCATTATTTTTCATACATGTCACTCTTGATTCATTGCATATCCCGATACACCGCCGGAGGCATTCACATAGAGTCATATTTTGTTCTAAGTATTGAGTTGTAATTCTTGAGTTGTAAGTAATAAAAGTGTGATGATCATCATTATTAGAGCATTGTCCCATGTGAGGAAAGGATGATGGAGACTATGATTCCCCCACAAGTTGGGATGAGATTCCGGACTAAATAAAAAATAGGCCAAAGAAAAAAAAGAAGGCCCAACAAAAAAAAGAGAAAACATGAGAGAAAAAGAGAGAAGGGACAATGTTACTATCCTTTTTCCACACTTGTGCTTCAAAGTAGCACCGTGATCTTCATGATAGAGAGTCTCCTATGTTGTCACTTTCATATACTAGTGGGAATTTTTCATTATAGAACTTGGCTTGTATATTCCAATGATGGGCTTCCTCTAAATGCCCTAGGTCTTTGTGAGCAAGCAAGTTGGATGCACGCCCACTTAGTTTCTTTTGTTGAGCTTTCATATATTTATAGCTCTAGTGCATCCGTTGCATGGCAATCCCTACTCCTCTCATTGACATCAATTGATGGGCATCTCCATAGCCTATTGATTAGCCGTGTCAGTGTGAGACTTTCTACCTTTTTGTCTTCTCACATAACCCCCATCATTATACTTTATTCCACCCATAGTGCTATATCCATGGCTTGTGCTCATGTATTGCATAAGGGTTGGAAAGGCCGGAGCGCGTTAAAAAGTATGAACCAATTGCTCGGCTTGTCATCGGGGTTATGCATGATGAGAACGTTTTGTGTGACGAAATTGAAGCATGGCCTAACTATATGATTTTGTAGGGATGAGTTTTCTTTGGCTATGTTATTTTGATAAGACATAATTGCTTGGTTAGCATGTTTGAAGTATTATTGTTTTTATGTCAACATTAAACTTTTATCTTGAATCTTCCGGATCTAAATATGCATGCCACAAGCATTCCACATCAAAAATTCTGTTTTTATCATTTACCTACTCGAGGACGAGCAGGAATTAAGCTTGGGGATGTTTGATACGTCTCCAACGTATCTATAATTTTTGATTGTTCCATGCCATTATATTATCTGTTTTGGATGTTCAATGGGCTTTATTATACACTTTTATATTATTTTTGGGACTAACCTATTAACCGGAGGCCCAGCCCAAATTGCTGTTTTTTTGCCTATTTCAGTGTTTCGAAGGAAAGGCATATCAAACGGAGTCCAAACGGAATGAAACCTTCGGGAACGTGATTTTCGGAACAAACATGATCCAGAGGACTTGGAGTGGACATCAAGCAATCAACGAGGAGGCCATGAGGTAGGGGGCGCGCCTACCCCCTGGGCGTGCCCTCCACCCTCGTGGGCCCCTCGTAGCTCCACCGACCTACTTCTTCCTCCTATATATACCTACGTACCCCGAAAACATCAGAGGAGGAGCCAAAACCTTATTTCCACTGCCGCAACCTTCTATACCCGTGAGATCCCATCTTGGGGCCTTTTCCGGCGCTCCGTCGAAGGGGGCATCGATCACGGAGGGCTTCTACATCAACACCATAGCCTCTCCGATGATGTGTGAGTAGTTTACCTAAGACCTTTGTGTCCATAGTTATTAGCTAGATGGCTTCTTCTCTCTCTTTGGATCTCAATACAAAGTTCTCCTTGATTCTCTTGGAGATCTATTCAATGTAATCTTCTTTTGCGGTGTGTTTTTCAAGATCCGATGAATTGTGGGTTTATCATCAAGATTATCTATGAACAATATTTGAATCTCCTATGAATTCTTTTATGTATGATTGGTTATCTTTGCAAGTCTCTTCGAATTATCAGTTTGGTTTGGCCTACTAGATTGATCTTTCTTGCAATAGGAGAAGTGCTTAGCTTTGGGTTCAATCTTGCGGTGCTCGATCCCAGTGACAGTAGGGGAAACGACACGTATTGTATTGTTGCCATCGAGGATAAAAAGATGGGGTTTATATCATATTGCATCAGTTTATCCCTCTACATCATGTCATCTTGCTTAAAGCGTTACTCCGTTCTTAGGAACTTAATACTGTAGATGCATGCTGGATAGCGGTCGATGTGTGGAGTAATAGTAGTAGATGCAGGCAGGAGTCGGTCTACTTGTCATGGGCGTGATGCCTATATACATGATCATACCTAGATATTCTCATAACTATGCTCAATTCTATCAATTGCTCGACAGTAATTTGTTCACCCAATGTAATACTTATGCTATCTTGAGAGAAGCCACTAGTGAAACCTATGGCCCCCGGGTCTATTTTCCATCATATTAATCTCCCGTCAACAAGCTATTTTTGGCGCCGTTTATTTTTGCTTTCTTTACTTTTAGTCTTTATCATAAAAATACCAAAAATATTATCTTATCATCTTTATCATATCTCACTTTTGCAAGTGGCCGTGAAGGGATTGACAACCCCTTTATCGCGTTGGTTGCAAGGTTCTTATTTGTTTGTGTAGGTGCGTGGGACTTGAGCGTGGTCTCTTACTGGATTGATACCTTGGTGCTCAAAAACTGAGGGAAATACTTACGCTACTTTACTGCATCACCCTTTCCTCTTCAAGGGAAAACCAACACAGTGCTCAAGAGGTAGCATCGGCCCCGTACCAGACCGGTCGGCAGGGCCCACCAGGTGGCAGGCCCCAGCAGCCGGCGGAGAAGCCGGCGACCAGAGACACTGACAGCCGGGTCCTACACCTGGTCGGATTACCATTGTACCCCTGGGGGTAGGCCTATATAAACCCCCCAGGTCACCCATGCAAAGGGTTCCCAACCTGTTAGACGTAGACACACACATAGAGAGAGGAGAGAGCTAGCCCTGCTTTCTCGTACCTCTAGCATACAGCTCGAGGAGCACCATTGTACTCACTAGTGCCTTAGTGATCATGCGGAGACCCCACAGAGCAGGACTAGGGGTGTTATCTCCTAGGAGAGCCCCAAACCTGGGTAAAGTACGTCGGCGTTCGTGTCTACGCCTCATCCTGCTTCCGGGCACCGACGACGTACTACTCGCTCCCACCATGATAAGCCATCCCTTGGCATATGTCGCACCCAACCCCCGACATTTGGCGCCCACCGTGGGGCGAGGTGCACCGTCGTCCGGAGACCTGTTCTGGATGGGAACCCTGTTCCTTCCTGGCGAGTGCAGCCAGCCCGGCACGCCAGACGGCGTCTGCACCGACGCGCTGCACGGCGCGGAGGTCGCCTGCGCGGCGAGCTGCCTCACCGATCTTGTTGGCGAGATTTTCGCCTCTCCGATGAGCCCGTATCTAACGCGGGCACAGATGACCCCGAATGCCGCCTCGTCAGCCTCCTCGACCAGCTCCACATCGTCAGCGAGCCGGCTGTGATTTGGAGTCGGTTGGTTCTACCGACCCGATGCTTGTCGACTCCGACATGGCGTCGCTCGACGCGTTCCCCACCAACGTGGTGGTCTACGATGAGCCGCTTCCTCGCGAGGGCAGCGGTGACAGCACCGTCACGGAGGTGCTCGTCATCAGCCATGATGGAGTTTCCGGTGACGGTGCTCGAGACCCGCTCAAGGCGGCGTTGCAAAAACTGCCCGCGCCAATCCCAGAAGACGCCGACGCCGAGACGCTGGAACCACGCCGCGTCCAGCTCGTCGAAAGCGCCAAGAAGCTAGCCAGCATGAGACGCCTTTCGAAGGCTTACCAGCGCGAAATGGACCGCGCCGTTGGCGGCACGCCGGCTCCTGGCGGGCCTAGCCGCATCAGCCCGGTCCGGCAGCGCGGTGTGGCCATTGCCAGCATGTTCGGGGCAGATCGCCCTGTCTACGCCACGCCCGCGGAGAATATACGAGCTTCCCAAGCGGCTGCAGATGAGCTGGACAAGCTCGAGGGCGACGAGTGTCGCCACATGATGGAGCACGTCCAACGGCTCATTGACGCGGCTGCCGAGCAGCAAGAAGCCGGCTGCCGCACCAAAGCACCCAAACGGCGGAACGACGACCCGCCTCCTCGCCAAGATCAAGGCACAACATCCCGGACGCCGACTGGTGGCGTCCGTGATAGAAGAGAAAAGGAGCCGGCTGCTAGCCGCAGCCGGACTCGCATCACCATCGAGCGCGACCAATACGGCCTCCCAAGAGCAGTGGAACGATGGGACGACTGTCCGCCTCCCCCTCCTCCCCGCAGGGAGAGGCGCGCTTCCTCGCCGCCTGTTGACCACCCGACACTCGGCGACCGCCTTGGCCGCCGAGGAGTCGGAGAGAATGATGCCCGCCACCGGAACGATCGTCTCAATCGGTCCCTGGCGCTAGAAGAAGAAGACGCATTGGGTCCGCCATGTTTTGGCCCCCGCATCCGAGATGAGCCTTTCCCCAAAGGGTTCACGCTCCCAAGAGATATGCCCAAGTACACCGGCTCCGTGAAGCCAGAAGACTGGTTGGTCGACTACTCCACGGCCGTCAGCATAGCAAACGGCAACAAGCGAGTTGCTGTGAAGTACATTCCGCTCATGCTCCACGGCACAGCCCGTACATGGCTGAACAGCCTGAAGCCCCATAGCATCAACAGCTGGGTTGATTTCACTGAAGCCTTCGTTCGCAACTTCGCCAGCACGTACAAGCGGCCGCCCAAGCCTTGCCAGCTCTCCTTGTGCATTCAAGGCCCCAACGAGTCGACTCGCGACTACCTCACGCGCTGGGCCGAGCTGCGCAACTCTTGCGAGGGCGTGCATGAGGTGTAGGCCATCGAGTACTTCACCGCCGGGTGCCAAGAAGGCACCCTCCTCAAGCACCGGCTTCTCTGCGACAAGCCGGCGACCCTCGACGAACTGCTGATCATAGCAGACAAGTACGCCACGGCCGACTCCTCCATGAAGGCAGAGATTCAAGTTGATGCATCTGGCAAAGTGGCTCCTCAAGCTCCTCGGACTCCGGCTGGTGACACAAGTCGGCATCAGCAACAAAATGACAACAAGCGCAAGGCCATGCAGCCGGCTTCTACAAGCCGGCAGGTGGCGACAGTCGAAGACCAGCAGCCGGAAGGGCAGCCTCCTCCCAAGCGTCAGAAGGGCGGCAAGCCCAACTGGTTGCCTGCCTTCTCATACGAGCAGACTCTCGATGGACCCTGCAAGTTTCACAGCGGCGCGAAGCCGTCCAACCACACCACTCGGAAGTGTCACTGGCTCACCCGGATCGCCAAGGGTGACGGACTCCTGCCTCCTCCGCCTGCCGGCCCGCTGCCTCCTCTGTAACGCCCACGATGCGGCTATATCTCCCACGTGTCGAGGCACGACTTAGAGGCATAACCGCATTGTGGTATTGTCGCAAAAAGGGTTATCTTCACACAATCCCATGTAATGAATAAGAATGGGATAATGAGAGTTGGCTTACAATCGCCACTTCACACAATACATAAATATAATTCATACATCATCCAAAATCCACACATAGACCGACTACGGTCAAAATCCAAATGAAAATAAGATAACCCCAAATGCTAGATCCCCGATCGTCCCAACTGGGCTCCACCACTGATCATCAGGAAAAGACACATAGTAATGACCACGTTCCTCATCGAACTCCCACTTGAGCTCGGTTGCGTCATCTGCACTGGCATCGTCGGCACCTGCAACTGTTTTGGTAGAATCTGTGAGTCACGAGGACTCAACAATCTCACACCCGCGAGATCAAGACTATTTAAGCTTATAGGAAAAGGGTGGTGAAGGAGATGGAGCTGCAGCAGGCACTAAGCATATATGGTGGCTAACATACGCAAATGAGAGCGAGAAGAGAAGCAACGCAACGGTCGCGGAGCTAGAAATGATCAAGAAGTGATCCTGAAACTACTTACGTTCATGCATAACCCGAACAGTGTTCACTTCCCGGACTGCGCCAGAAGAGACCATCACAGCTACACACGCGGTTGATGTATTTTACTTGGGTCAAGTGACAAGTTCTCTACAACCGGACATTAACAAATTCCCATCTGCCTCATAACCGCGGGCACGGCTTTCGAAAGATAATACCCTGCAGGGGTGTCCCAACTTAACCCATCATAAGCTCTCACGGTCAACGAAGGATAAACCTTCTCCCGGAAAGACCCGATCAGTCTCAGAATCCCGGTTTACAAGACATTTCGACAATGGTAAAACAAGACCAGCAAAGCCACCCGAATGTGCCGACAAATCCCGATAGGAGCTGCACATATCTCGTTCTCAGGGCACACCGGATAAGCGAAGCATACAGGTACCAACATAACCCAAGTTGCCAAGGGACGGTCCCGCACGGTGCTCTAGTTTGGACCAGCACTCAGAGGAACACTGGCCCGAGGGTTTAAATAAAGATGACCCTCGAGCTCGCAAAAACCCAAGGGAAAAGGCTTAGGTGGCAAATGGTAAAACCAAGGTTGGGCCTTACTGGAAGAGTTTTATACAAGGCGAACTGTCAAGGGGGTCCCATAAATCACCCAACCGCGTAAGGAACGCAAACTCAAGGAACATAATACCGGTATGACAGAAACTAGGGCGGCAAGAGTGGAACAAAACACCAGGCATAAGGCCGAGCCTTCCACCCTTTACCAAATATATAGATGCATTAATATAATAAAAGATATTGTGATATCCCAAAAATATCCATGTTCCAACATGGAACCAACTTCCACTTCACCTGCAACTAGCAACGCTATAAGAAGGGCTGAGCAAAAGCGGTAACTTAGCCAAACAATGGTTTGCTAGGAAATGATGGTTAGAGGCTTGACATGGCAATATGGAAGGCATGATATAGCAAGTGGTAGGTAGCGCAGCATGTCAATAGAACGAACAACTAGCAAGGCAAAGATAGAAGTGATTTTGAGGGTATGATCATCTTGCATGCAAGGTTCTCAGAGTTGTCGAAAGCTTGATCCTCGTAAGCGTACTCAACAGGTTCCTCGTTCACGAACTCGTCTCCCGGCTCTACCCAAAACAAAAACACAAGCAACGGAACCACAATCAATCACCGGAAAATGCACAAGCAAACATGATGCAATACATGAATGATATGCAAGATATGATATGCGATGCATATGCGTGCTCCGGAAGAAAAGTGATGAACAAGGCAGAAACTTGACAAACCAAGCATGCCACTGGAAAGATGAGATGATTTCGGTCGAAATCGATATAAAGATCACCGGAAACGGATGCACGGTTTGCAAATGGCAAGCAAAACAAGAATGACACGATTCTGCGATTAACAGCATGATAGCACTTAGAATGCAACAAGTAACTATGCTACAGCACTCCAACATAGCAACAAAGCATATAGCAGTAATCTACAGGAGATGCTTGACAAAATATGAACAGTGAGCTACGGCTAGAGCACAGCATAACAAGTTCAAACAAGCATGGCAAAAGTGCAAAAGATATCAGGTTCAGAGACTTGGTGAAATTACTGGACATGCCTGAAACAGCATCAGGTAGAAATGTTCAGAGCAAGCAATCAACATGATAGAGGAACTTAACATAGAAAAACAAGGCATGACATGAATCTCCTAAATGCATATGACAAAAGTCCCTTACTGACCATAAGCCAAAAAGTAGCAGAAGATATGATGGAAACCATGTAAACATAGCAAGTTTCGTTAACGGGTTCCAGACAGCGGAAAACAGAGCATGGCAGAAACAGACATTACGAGGGCATCTTTGTGAGCTTGATGCACTCACCACAAATCAATGCATGACAAAACAAGCATACCTACAGCAAGATGGCATGTTTATGAAGCTATCCATTGCAAGAGGAAGTTGATAGCATGTATGAAACCACTACAACAACCTTGGAAAAATTGAATATCATGTTAACAATCTGCCAGAAATATTTTATAGCAAAAGTAGAGCAAGATTGAGTCATGCTATGGCACTCCATAATTGCAAATGGGGGCATGGATGGATAGAGCACAACTATATCTACAAAACATCCTTACTGATCATCTCCAAAAGGAGCATGGATCTCTCTGTAGCCACATGGATACGTAGCAACAAAATAACAGCAGTCACGGACAGTAAAATTACCGAGTCTCTGAAATCAGAAACATTATGAAGCCTAGTTTGCATGCTTGTCCTAGTCACCACATAGATCACAAAAATACATGGCATATACCTCTGTAAAGATAGCATGGCATACATCAAAACACATGTAGAGCTCCTACTCATAAGATGCACATATTAAATGCAAAAAAAATAACAAATCCTCAAGTTCTGATAAGTAACAGCAGATAACAGCAACTAGCACTCTTGCACCAGAGATTTGGGAATCAAGATGGACTCGAATGAACATGGCCCAATGGAACAAAATGAAGAGCATCTCAAAACGAACATTTCGATATATTACACGCACGAAACGGAGCTAAATGCAGAGAGTGATGATGCGATGAACAGGAGCATGTAATGTCAAATCTCCGGGACTTGAGAGGATTTTTCGGGGGGAGAAGTCAACCTTCGGGTTTTCTGGATCGGGATCTGGCCGAGCTCGCCGGAGTGGAGGACGGGGACGCTGGCGACGGGACAGAGAGGAGGTGGAGGAGGCGTCGCGGGGAGGAGGAAGAAGGGGCGCGGCGACGGCGACCGGACGACGGGCGGCGGCGGGCGCGGGCACCGAGGGTGGCGGCGGCGGGCGGCGAAGTGGTCGGCGGCGGGCGTGCGCCGGCGCGGCGGCCGAGGTGGCGGGAGGCGCGGGCGAGGAGGCGCGCGCGCGGAGGAGGCAGGCGGCGGCGGCTGCGGGCCGCGGGGAGTCCTTGCGTCATCCAAGGAGGGAAGGGGAGTCCTTCCCCTTCCCCAATTTGGCTCCTTCCATAGGGGAATGGGGTGCCTCCCCACTTGGGCCTTGGTGGCCCAAGTTGCCTTCCTCCACTTGGCCTTTCTAGGCACATTGATGTTAAATTAAATATAAAAGTATTTTAAACATTTTCAGACCCTTTTATATATAATTTAACATCCCCGAAAACATTTTCCACCTATATATATATATCGGTAATACCTGGTATTACTCGATACCCTCTGAAACCCTTTCAATGCCACCGAAATGCTTCTGGATCCGTTCAGAACTATTCTGAATATTAATGAAACAACCAAAAATATATTCTATCACTCCCGTCCTACTAACACTCGGCAGATCGAGCTTGTGACCCCGTAGGTTCGATAACTCATAGACATGAACGAAACTGTTCATTCAATGACCGATAGCGGAACCTTGGACGTCCATATCGATCCCTATGAGGACAAGAATGATATTTGAGTGAACCTTTGGTTATCATGTGATGTTCCCTTTGTTTGCCGATACTTTACTAAACCCTGGATGCATCGGTATCCTCTGAGTCAACACATGCTCACTATACCAAAATCCTCTTTACCGGTTTTGTTCCTTTTTCTCGTTTTCGTGTCCTGGCATCCCCATGACGTAGTGATGTCGCTTGAAGCTACGTCGGTATTTCCCCAAAGAGGAAGGGATGATGCAGCACAGCAGCGGTAGGTATTTCCCTCAGATATGAAACCAAGGTTATCGAACCAGTAGGAGAACCAAGCAACACAACGTAAACAGCCCCTGCACACAAATAACAACACCTCGCAACCCGACGTGTTAAAGGGTTGTCAATCTCTTTTGGGTAACAGAGCCAGAAAATCCGTGTTGACGGGAGAAAGTTGTAATAGATGGAATAAATATATCACAAATAAAATAAAGTGCAACAAAGTATTTTTGTATTTTTGGTTTAGTAGATCTGAATAAAAATGCAAAGGAAAAGTAGATCGCAAGCAAATATATGAGAAAGAAGACCCGGGGGCCGTAGATTTCACTAGTGGCTTCTCTCGAGAAAGATAGCAAATGGTGGGTAGTGGACTCATGTGGCAAAATTAGAGATGGCACATGCAAATTTTCTTAGAACAGCAAAAGAATACCGCATATAGGTAGATAGTGGACTCATGTGGCAAAACTGGTTTAAAGGATTTTGGATGCACAAGTAGAGATCATACTTAGTGCAAAATGAAGGCTAGCAAAAAAATTGATAAGCGACCAACCAAGAAACGAATAATATCATAAGCAAGCATTAAGCATAATTAACACCGAATAATGCACCACAAGTAGGATATAATTTTCATTGCATGATTATTGACTTTCGTGCATGCATAGGGAATCACAAACCTTAACACCAATATTCTTACTAGAGCACAATTACTCATCAACATAACTCACATATCACATCATCATATCTCAAAACTATTACTAAGAATCAAGTTTATTTTGTCCAATGATCTTCATGACATTTTTTCATTATCCTTCTTGGATATCTATCACTTTGGGACTAATTTTCATGTGTTTCTTTTCATAAGCTCAAACAAATATAAGTGAAGATCATGAGCATAACAAATTTTCTTTTTCTCAAAAATAATTTAAGTGAAGCAAGAGAGAATTTCTTCAAATTTTACTAATTCTCAAATAAATCTAAGTGAATCAAGAGAGAATTTCTTCAAAAATAACAAAGCACACCGTGCTCAAAAAGATATAAGTGAAGCACTAGAGCAAGTCCTAGCTCATAAAAGATTTAAGTGAAGCACAGAGAGCAATTCTAACAAGTCATGATATAATTTTGGCTTTCTCAAATAGGTGTGTCCAGGAAGGATTGGTGACTTAAAACATAAAATAAAACAAGCAAAGACACATATCATACAAGACGCTCCAAGCGAAACACATATCATGTGACGAATAAAAATATAGCCTCGAGTAAAATACCGATAGTTGTTGGAAGAAAGCGGGGATGCCATCCGGGGGCATCCAAAAGCTTAGTTGGTTGCTCATTTGTGGGTAATAGCTTGGGATGTCGGGGCATCCCCAAGCTTAGGCTCTTGCATCCTTCCTTCATCCATCCTAAGATAACTCAAAACTTGAAAACTTCAATCACACAAAACTCAACAAAACCTTCATGAGATCCGTTAGTGTAAGAAAAATAAATCACTACTATAAGTGCTGTATCAAACCAATTCTTATTTTGTTTTTGTATTATATATACTGTATGCCAACTTTTATATGGCAAAAACTCATCAAAGAAAACCATAGAGCCATCAAAATAAGCACACAACACAAAGAAAACAGAATCTGTCAAAACAGAACAATCTGTAGCAATCTGACTTTTTCGAATACTTCTGGAACTCCAAAACTTCTACCAAATTAGGAAGACCAGGGTAATTTGTATATTAATCTTCTGCAAAAAGAATCAGAGCAAAAGCTCTTTTCTATGATTTACAAAAATTATTTTCATGAGCGCAAAGTTCCTGTCTTTTTCAGCAAGATCAAACAACTATCACCCAATCACCCAAGAAGATCCTAAAGGCTTTACTTGGCATAAACACTAATTAAAACACACAAAACACAATCATAAAAGTAGCATAATTTTGTAAACACACAAAATCAGAAAGCAAAAAGAAAAACTAAAATTTATTCATTGGGTTGCCTCCCAACAAGCGCTATAGTTTTACGCCCTTAGCTAGGCATAAAGCAAGGATCTAAGTTTTGTCGTCTTTGTTCTTCTTAATTTTCTTGGGGGTATTTTTATCAGGAGGTTTTGTAAACACAACATAAAACATATTATCCATATAAACTTTAGCATTCCTTAGTTGGTTTTCATCATAACCCCTTTGATTTCCCGCAATAATCCAAGAATAGTGTTGATTAACATTATTAAAAACTTGTTGGATTATTTCCAGAACGGGGACCTACTTTTTAAGATTATCATCAAAGATCTTATTATCTCCAAGCAAATGCCTTAATGCATAGTCACTATTGTAAAGAATTTCATCTATCACCAGTTTTTCACGATTCATACCATAAAAGTCAAAGATTTCCCTAGCTTCCCGAATTATGTAGTCAAACTCGTTCATAAGATTGAGAGTGGCCAACTTTTTGGCTCTAGGATTCCTTATTTTGGGAAGCTCAAAAAACAATCTTTGCAAAGTAGGATGAGTGCGGATAAATTTACTTTCAAGTTTTAGAACTAGTGCTGAAATAGCATCCGCGTAAGATCTAGTAGTTTTAAGTATAGGAGCATCATCAAGACTCAGATTTCCAACACAATTGAAAAATTCTTGGATACGTTCTTTTCCCATAACGTTCCCTTGCCCCAAGATAGAAGTTTTAGCATCCAGATTGCCTGTATGTCCAATCTTAGGAGTCAGGCCATCATCTGTTGGTGCCATACCGAAATCACTCATGATTGCAAGCAAAGAATAGATCTGACAAGAAAATGGCGAACGAAAAGAGAGAGGCGAATAAAACGACAAATTTTGTGAAGTGGGGGAGAGGAAAACGAGAGGCAAATGGTGAATAATGTAAATTGCGAGGACATGAAATTCGTGATTAGGAACTTGGTTATGTTGAAGATCCTCCCCGGCAACGGTGCCAGAAATTCCTTTTGATGTCACTTGAAGCTACGTCGGTATTTCCCCAAAGAGGAAGGGATGATGCAGCACAGTGGCGGTAGGTATTTCCCTCAGATATAAAACCAAGGTTATCGAACCAGTAGGAGAACCAAGCAACACAACGTAAACAACCCCTGCACACAAATAACAACACCTCGTAACCCGACTTGTTAAAGGGGTTGGCAATCCCTTTCGGCTAACGGCGCCAGAAATTGCGTGTTGACGGGAGAAACTGGTAATAGATGGAATAAATAGATCACAAATAAAATAAAGTGCAGCAAAGTATTTTTTATTTTGGTTTAGTCTATCTGAATAAAAATTCAAAGGAAAAGTAGATCGCAAGCAAATATATGAGAAAGAAGACCCGGGGGCCGTACATTTCACTAGTGGCTTCTCTCAAGAAAGATAGAAAACGGTGGGTAAACAAATTACTGTTGGGCAATTGATAGAACCTCAAATAATTATGACGATATCCAGGCAATGATAATTACATAGGCATCACGTCCAAGATTAGTAGACCGACTCCTGCTTGCATCTACTACTATTACTCCACACATCGACCGCTATCCAGCATGCATCTAGTGTATTCAGTTCATGGAAAAACGGAGTAATGCAATAATAACAATGACATGATGTAGACAAGATCCATTTATCTATGGCGGTAGATATAGATCCCATCTCTTTATCCTTAGTAGCAACGATACATATATGTCGGTTCCCTTTCTGTCACTGGGATCAAGCACCGTAAGATCGAACCCACTACCGGGCACCTCTTCCCATTGCAAGATAAATAGATCAAGTTGGCCAAACAAAACCCAAATGTCGGAGAAGAAATACGAGGCTATAAGAGATCATGCATATAAGAGATCAAAGAAACTCAAATAACTTTCATGGATATAAAAAGATATGACTGATCATAAACTCAAAGTTCATCAGATCCCAACAAACACACCGCAAAAAGATTTACATCATATGGATCTCCAAGAGACCATTGTATTGAGATTTCAGCGAGAGAGAGAAAGCCATCTAGCTACTAGCTAGGGACCCGAAGGTCTACAAAGAACTACTCACGCATCATCGGAGAGGCACCAATGGAGGTGGTGAACCCCATCCCAGATGGTGTCTAGATTGGATCTGGTGGTTCTAGACTCTGCGGCGGCTGGATGAATATCTCGTTGATGCTTCTAGGGTTCTGGTATTTTTGGAGTATTTATATTGCAAAGAGGCGGTCCGGGGGCACCCGAGGTGGGCACAACCCACCAGGGTGCGTCAGGGCCTCCTGGCGCACCCTGGTGGGTTCTTCCCTCCTCGGGACTCCCCCCAGGTGCATCCAGGGCCCAACTTCTTCCTTCTGGCCCATAAAAAATCATCGTGGAGTTTCGTGGCATTTGGACTCCGTCTGGTATTGATTTCCTGCGATGTAAAAAACATGGAAAAAATAGCAACTGGCACTTGGCACTATGTCAATAGGTTAGTACCAAAAAATGCTATAAAATGACTATAAAATGATTATAAAACATCCAAGATTGATAATAAAACAGCATGGAACAATCAAAAATTATAGATACGTTGGAGACGGATCAGCATCCCCAAGCTTAACTCCTACTCGTCCTCGAGTAGGTAAGTGATAAAAACAGAATTTTTGATGTGGAGTGTTGTTCATCAGGTCATATCATATTCTTTTATTTATAGCATGGACATTTGGACTTTTATGTGATTCAAAGCAATAGTCTAGTTTTGACATAATAATTTAGATACTCAAGCAACCATGTCTTTCAAAATATCAATGCTAAAATAAGGTATCCCTAGCCCATCATGCTCAAACATAGATCCATTCATGAAACACACTCGAATATTAGCTACACCCAATACTTAAGTACGATCATATTGACTCCTAGTTGGTGCTTTTGTAAGAGAAGATGGAGACTCAAAATTCAAAAATAAAAATTGCATAAAGTAAAAGAAAGGCCCTTCGCAGAGGGAAGTAGGGATTTGTAGAGGTGCCAGAGCTCAAAGCGAAAAAATTAGAGATAAAAACATTTTGGGAGGTGTATCCATCCCACCAACGAAAACGACTTAGAGTTCTGAACACTTTCCATGCTAGATATGCCATAGGCGGTTCCCAAACAGAAAATAAAGTTTATTCCTTTTTCCACCATACTTCACTTTCCATGGCTAACTGTATCCACGGGTGCCCTCCATACCAACACTTTCCAAGGAATTTATTATTTGACAACATAAAGTAAATTCATTTTTGCATTTCGGGACTGGGCATCCTAAAACCTTTGCCTTACTCTCGTGCAATGACAAGTGAATAAACACTCATCATGAGAATAACTCATCAACATGGAAAATATTAGCCACCCATTACAGTTCCACGAGCGAAACAAACACACAAAAGAGAAGTTTATTTTGAAAATTAGAGATGGCACATGCAAATTTTCTTAGAACAGCAAAAGAATACCGCATATAGGTAGATAGTGGACTCATGTGGCAAAACTGGTTTAAAGGATTTTGGATGCACAAGTAGAGATCATACTTAGTGCAAAATGAAGGCTAGCAAAAAATTGAGAAGCGACCAACCAAGAAACGAATAATCTCATAAGCAAGCATTAAGCATAATTAACACCGAATAATGCACCACAAGTAGGATATAATTTTCATTGCATGATTATTGACTTTCGTGCATGCATAGGGAATCACAAACCTTAACACCAATATTCTTACTAGAGCACAATTACTCATCAACATAACTCACATATCACATCATCATATCTCAAAACTATTACTAAGAATCAAGTTTATTTTGTCCAATGATCTTCATGACATTTTTTCATTTATCCTTCTTGGATATCTATCACTTTGGGACTAATTTTCATGTGTTGCTTTTCATAAGCTCAAACAAATATAAGTGAAGATCATGAGCATAACAAATTTTCTTTCTCTCAAAATAATTTAAGTGAAGCAAGAGAGAATTTCTTCAAATTTTACTAACTCTCAAATAAATCTAAGTGAATCAAGAGAGCATTTCTTCAAAAATAACAAAGCACACCGTGCTCAAAAAGATATAAGTGAAGCACTAGAGCAAGTCCTAGCTCATAAAAGATTTAAGTGAAGCACAGAGAGCAATTCTAACAAGTCATGATATAATTTTGGCTCTCTCAAATAGGTGTGTCCAGGAAGGATTGGTGACTTAAAACATAAAATAAAACAAGCAAAGACACATATCATACAAGACGCTCCAAGCGAAAACACATATCATGTGACGAATAAAAATATAGCCTCGAGTAAAATACCGATAGTTGTTGGAAGAAAGCGGGGATGCCACTCGGGGGCATCCCAAAGCTTAGTTGGTTGCTCATTTGTGGGTAATAGCTTGGGATGTCGGGGCATCCCCAAGCTTAGGCTCTTGCATCCTTCCTTCATCCATCCTAAGATAACTCAAAACTTGAAAACTTCAATCACACAAAACTCAACAAAACCTTCATGAGATCCGTTAGTGTAAGAAAAATAAATCACTACTATAAGTGCTGTATCAAACCAATTCTTATTTTGTTTTTGTATTATATATACTGTATGCCAACTTTTATATGGCAAAAACTCATCAAAGAAAACCATAGAGCCATCAAAATAAGCACACAACACAAAGAAAACAGAATCTGTCAAAACAGAACAATCTGTAGCAATCTGACTTTTTCGAATACTTCTGGAACTCCAAAACTTCTACCAAATTAGGAAGACCAGGGTAATTTGTATATTAATCTTCTGCAAAAAGAATCAGAGCAAAAGCTCTTTTCTATGATTTACAAAAATTATTTTCATGAGCGCAAAGTTCCTGTCTTTTTCAGCAAGATCAAACAACTATCACCCAATCACCCAAGAAGATCCTAAAGGCTTTACTTGGCATAAACACTAATTAAAACACACAAAACACAATCATAAAAGTAGCATAATTTTGTAAACACACAAAATCAGAAAGCAAAAAGAAAAACTAAAATTTATTCATTGGGTTGCCTCCCAACAAGCGCTATAGTTTTACGCCCTTAGCTAGGCATAAAGCAAGGATCTAAGTTTTGTCGTCTTTGTTCTTCTTAATTTTCTTGGGGGTATTTTTATCAGGAGGTTTTGTAAACACAACATAAAACATATTATCCATATAAACTTTAGCATTCCTTAGTTGGTTTTCATCATAACCCCTTTGATTTCCCGCAATAATCCAAGAATAGTGTTGATTAACATTATTAAAAACTTGTTGGATTATTTCCAGAACGGGGACCTACTTTTTAAGATTATCATCAAAGATCTTATTATCTCCAAGCAAATGCCTTAATGCATAGTCACTATTGTAAAGAATTTCATCTATCACCAGTTTTTCACGATTCATACCATAAAAGTCAAAGATTTCCCTAGCTTCCCGAATTATGTAGTCAAACTCGTTCATAAGATTGAGAGTGGCCAACTTTTTGGCTCTAGGATTCCTTATTTTGGGAAGCTCAAAAAACAATCTTTGCAAAGTAGGATGAGTGCGGATAAATTTACTTTCAAGTTTTAGAACTAGTGCTGAAATAGCATCCGCGTAAGATCTAGTAGTTTTAAGTATAGGAGCATCATCAAGACTCAGATTTCCAACACAATTGAAAAATTCTTGGATACGTTCTTTTCCCATAACGTTCCCTTGCCCCAAGATAGAAGTTTTAGCATCCAGATTGCCTGTATGTCCAATCTTAGGAGTCAGGCCATCATCTGTTGGTGCCATACCGAAATCACTCATGATTGCAAGCAAAGAATAGATCTGACAAGAAAATGGCGAACGAAAAGAGAGAGGCGAATAAAACGACAAATTTTGTGAAGTGGGGGAGAGGAAAACGAGAGGCAAATGGTGAATAATGTAAATTGCGAGGACATGAAATTCGTGATTAGGAACTTGGTTATGTTGAAGATCCTCCCCGGCAACGGTGCCAGAAATTCCTTTTGATGTCACTTGAAGCTACGTCGGTATTTCCCCAAAGAGGAAGGGATGATGCAGCACAGTGGCGGTAGGTATTTCCCTCAGATATAAAACCAAGGTTATCGAACCAGTAGGAGAACCAAGCAACACAACGTAAACAACCCCTGCACACAAATAACAACACCTCGTAACCCGACTTGTTAAAGGGGTTGGCAATCCCTTTCGGCTAACGGCGCCAGAAATTGCGTGTTGATGGGAGAAACTGGTAATAGATGGAATAAATAGATCACAAATAAAATAAAGTGCAGCAAAGTATTTTTTATTTTGGTTTAGTCTATCTGAATAAAAATTCAAAGGAAAAGTAGATCGCAAGCAAATATATGAGAAAGAAGACCCGGGGGCCGTACATTTCACTAGTGGCTTCTCTCAAGAAAGATAGAAAACGGTGGGTAAACAAATTACTGTTGGGCAATTGATAGAACCTCAAATAATTATGACGATATCCAGGCAATGATAATTACATAGGCATCACGTCCAAGATTAGTAGACCGACTCCTGCTTGCATCTACTACTATTACTCCACACATCGACCGCTATCCAGCATGCATCTAGTGTATTCAGTTCATGGAAAAACGGAGTAATGCAATAATAACAATGACATGATGTAGACAAGATCCATTTATCTATGGCGGTAGATATAGATCCCATCTCTTTATCCTTAGTAGCAACGATACATATATGTCGGTTCCCTTTCTGTCACTGGGATCAAGCACCGTAAGATCGAACCCACTACCGGGCACCTCTTCCCATTGCAAGATAAATAGATCAAGTTGGCCAAACAAAACCCAAATGTCGGAGAAGAAATACGAGGCTATAAGAGATCATGCATATAAGAGATCAAAGAAACTCAAATAACTTTCATGGATATAAAAAGATATGACTGATCATAAACTCAAAGTTCATCAGATCCCAACAAACACACCGCAAAAAGATTTACATCATATGGATCTCCAAGAGACCATTGTATTGAGATTTCAGCGAGAGAGAGAAAGCCATCTAGCTACTAGCTAGGGACCCGAAGGTCTACAAAGAACTACTCACGCATCATCGGAGAGGCACCAATGGAGGTGGTGAACCCCATCCGAGATGGTGTCTAGATTGGATCTGGTGGTTCTGGACTCTGCGGCGGCTGGATGAATATTTTGTCGATGCTTCTAGGGTTCTGGTATTTTTGGAGTATTTATAGAGCAAAGAGGTGGTCCAGGCGGCACCCGAGGTGGGCACAACCCACCAGGGCGCGCCAGGGCCTGCTGGCGCGCCCAAGTGGGTTGTCCCCTCCTCGGGACTCCCCCCAGGTGCAACCAGGGCCCAACTTCTTCCTTCTGGCCCATAAAAAATCATCGTGGAGTTTCATGGCATTTGGACTCCGTCTGGTATTGATTTCCTGCGATGTAAAAAACATGGAAAAACAGCAACTGGCACTTGGCACTATGTCAATAGGTTAGTACCAAAAATGATATAAAATGACTATAAAATGATTATAAAACATCCAAGATTGATAATAAAACAGCATAGAACAATCAAAAATTATAGATACGTTGGAGACGTATCACGTAGTCACCTGTGTCTAGCCAGATGATGATGGATTCCGTCACACCGAGAGGGACCTAAGAATATCTCTCATTGTCGGGGAAAACGACACCTATGGGATCACGGGGAATCCCTACTACGGTTGACAGGGCGCGGGGCTGTGGAAAGAGCGGGTTTAGGAGATCAACACGGGGGAATTTTATCCAGGTTCGGGCCGCAAGCGATGCATAATACCCTACTCCTGCAGGTTTGTGTTTATCTAGTGTTCTTGGACTTGCTACAAAGCGTGCGGGCTCCAAAAAGTCTGAATCCTCCCTCAGTACGCCACGGGCCTCCTTTTATAGTCAAAGGGGTCGTCACAGTGGCACACAGGAGGTGGAAAGTATGTACTGTACACAAGTCTATCCCTGGCACCGTAGGACAAAACGCATTTAATGTGCTGCCGACGTGCCCTCTCACTTTATCGTGGACGGCAAGGAAGCTCGTCCCGTCCGTCGCCGCTTCGCCTCGCTCCGAGGCGCGTCCAGGCTGACAAGGCGTGCAGCGCCATGCTGGCTGGCTGGCTGCTGAGTTGGTGCGGTGGCAGAGTCTTCACGAAGATCTGCATGCCACCACACAAGTGCTTGCTGTGTTGGCCTGGAAACTGCACGTCGCCATGCAGGTGCCTGCCTTGTTGGCGGGTTGACTGCTGTGCGGGAATGGCGGTGGAGCTTTGGCAGGTGTGGGCCTAGCTGCAGCCCCGCAGATGTTGCCGGCAAGGGTCTTGCCGGGGTCTCGCAGGTGTCCCCGGCAAGGGTCTTGCCGGGGTCTTGTGAGCGTCCCCGACAAGGATCTTGCCAGGGGTTTCCGTCTTCTGGTTCTCATCTAGTCTTGTATGCTCTTGGTCTTAACAAAGATCTGCATGCCACCATGCAGGCACCTCCCGAGCCTTGGTTCCAATGTCGTTGATGGTGTTGGAACTCTTAGGCTCAAGGGTGGCAGCCTCGATGGTGTTGGGCAAGTTCCCCGGCAAGGCTCTTGCCGGGGCTATGTAAGCTGCCCCGGCAAGGCTCTTGCCGGGGAAAGCCCACCTTGTACCTTTGCTCCTCGCGCCTCTGGCTTGGCGCTGCTCTGGTTATCTTGTGTCTTTGCTTCCTCTGCCCCACCAAGCGTGGCCGCAGGCGCGGCTACAACTGCCCGCGCACAAGTAAAGGGGCACATAAGGCCCCTACTTTTGTGCACCAACAGGAGCCCCCGAGCCTGGGCCACACATAAGCGCAGAGCATTGTTGGGCCAGGCCCAGAACGGTGCGCGGGCATGGGTGGCAGTGTCTTTACTGCGGTAATTCCTTCGCCAGTTGCGCTTCCCCACGACCCGCGTTGAATGCATGACGTGGGCGTCGTGCGTGGAGTGGTTTCTGCATGCTTGCGTCACACCGTGGCGGATAGTAAAGAGGCGGCTCACGCCTTCCCCACAAAAAGAGGAAAACACGGGGGCGCGGCTCATTTACTAAGTGGACTCGGGTCGTGGCCTTCAAGGCGCCCGTGCCCCACGATCATGGGGTGGAAAACAGTCGCTTCACTTGTCTTCTTGATTCTGGCCCGCTCGCACTATGTCCTCCATGCCCCAAGGAGGGTAGGTGGTGGACGCGGAGGGCACGGGCCTTAATGCCGAGGCAGGAAACCGGGTCGTCGTTGATTGGAGCAGCGGGTCGGTCCCGATTCCCTGCGCCCCTGGCAGCCGGATTGGTTAAGTGGGGCGGCCATCCTTAGATTGGGGAGGCCGAGCCCTGGCCCCGCCCCTTTATAAGAAGGGGAGGGGGATGGCATCCTTCAACATTCATCTCCTTCCATCTTGACTCCTTCCTTCCCTTGGCTATGGCGAGGGGGCGCGCCGGTGCTCCAATGGCAGCGACGAGGGTCTCCGCTCGACAGCGTGCCCCTCCTCCCCAGGAGCTCATGGTGACAGAGCCCGCTACGAGAGGAAGAGGGAGGGGCCAGGCCGAGGCCGCCATGGCACTCGGGGGAGAGCAGGACGGGGCGGCGCACCGGCCGTGCCTCCGCTAGCGGCTCTTCCCCCAATGGAGGGCCATGTCGGAGACCAGCCCCACGAATTTTTCATCAGGTTGCACAAACCAGTGCGCGGTCGCCTCCGTCTCCCCATTCCGTTTTCTCGGGAGATGGAGCTCGACCCGCCACGGGCCTTGAGGCTAGATATGAGGGGCTGCGAGAATGGCAGCATGCGGGTCGACATCGACTTCCCCGCCCCTCACGTCATGTATCTCCGCCGTGGGTGGAAAACCTTCACCCGTGCCCACAGCCTGCTGGAGGGGCTCGTCCTCCACTTTGCATTGACGGAGAGCGGCCTGCTTTCCGTCAAGGTCTTTGGGTGCTCGGGAACTCGCCTAAGGTGTTGCGTGGAGAGCTCCACTGACGATGAAACCTCCTCCTCGAGCGAGAGTGACGAGGAGGACGGCGACAGCGACGACGAGGGCGTCAAGCGGGAAGACGCCGACTCCGACTGACCGCGTCGCCCTCCTCCCTCTCCCACATGCCCTGCCGAGGGTCTTCCTCGTCAAGCTCTCCATCGACGCGTTCCCTGTCGCTTCCTTTTTTCCTTCACCTGCCGCACCTGGGAGGAAAGGGGCAAGAACAGAGACCACGTGGCACTTACCTTTCTTTTAAATTGTAGGCACTTGCCAAATCTTAATTGCTAGATAATGTAATCTCTTGAGCCCATGCTTGTGTCCTGTAACCTCTGTTCTTGTATCAGCATGTTAATGAAAAAGTCTAGCCTTGCCGGGAACCCGTGCACGCGTATGTTCGTGCAGAGGCGAAACGCCTCCTTAATGTAAATAAATGGGTCTTCCCGACAAGCTGCCCTAACGGCGCCCTTTGCGCCTGCCGGAGAATCATATCTGCCGGGTTACAGACAAAGGGTCCAGCCCCCGTCCACCTCCTTTTAGCAAGGGCTACTACGACCATTCCGACCGAAGCAGCGTACAGGCCAGAAATGGGAGCACCCGATTTTTTAAAGAAGAGTGGCGAGGTTTTCTAATGCACAAGTCATAGGTTACAAACATGAATGGGCAAGAGGTATACTTTATCTGTTTGGTTTGCCGGCGATCATCGTGCCGGGCGGTCTTCTCAACTTCTTGCCGGAGCCGGGTCCTTGGTGGGATCGCGCGTCCTTGCCGTGGCTGGAAAGAAGAGAGGGCAAGAGGATGGAACCTCGGTGGTCCACTAACATTTATTGGAATCAAAAAGCAGTATAGTACCCTGGACAAGCATGCATATATGTATACACATAAACATGGAAATCGACAGGAAACTATACATACTAAGGGATTCCTTTCCCTGACTGCGCACAGGGTTTGCGCCTGGCTCTGTACATAGGGTTACATGCCTTGTTGGCAAGGCTAGTACAAAATGGGGGTTGCCGGGGCTCCTGGCAACCGCGCCTTAGGGGAAAACTTGCGAAGATGTTCGACGCAGCTTGTGAAGTATGGAAGGCGATCAAATTCGAGATTGCTCACCGGAATGCCCCTCTTCGGTCTCCAGGCGGACTACGCCAGGCCTGGTGACTCGTATTACCCGATAAGGGCCTTCCCACTTCGGCATCAACTTGTTTGAATTCTTGGCGGATTGAATTCGCCGAAGGACAAGGTCGCCTTCCTCAAGGCTTCGGGCGTGAACCTTGCGGCTATGATAGCGGCGCAAGGCTTGCTGGTAGCAAGCGGCTCGCAGAGCAGCCCGAAGACGATCTTCCTCAAGGAGCGTTGCATCCTCTTGGCGCAACTGCTCTTGCTCAAGCTCATCATAAGCGAGCACTCGAGGTGACCCGTATATGAGTTCCATGGGGAGAACTTCTTCTACCCCGTATACCAGGGCAAAGGGTGTCTGACCCGTATAACAGTTCTGATCGACCAAAGAACTGTTGGCAACTCATCAACCCAACGCCTTCCGCACTTATGCAACTTGTCAAAAGTCCTAGTCTTGAGGCCTCGCAGCACTTCTGCATTCGCCCTCTTGGCCTGGCCGTTACTTCTGGGATGAGCAACAGAAGCAAAACAAACCTTGCTGCCGAGGTCTTGAATGTACTACATGAAGGTGCAGGTCATGAACTGCGTGCCGTTGTCGGTGATGACTCTGTTGGGCACACCAAAATGGCAGACTAGCCCCTTGAAGAACTTGACGGGTGACTGTGTTGTCACCTTTCTCACTGGATCCACTTCCGGCCACTTTGTGAACTTGTCGATCGCGATGTACAAGTACTCAAAGTCCCTGACAGCGCAGGGAAAGGGGCCCAGTATGTCGAGCCCCCAGACCGAAAATGGCCAGGAAAGAGGGATTGTCTGAAGAGCTTGGGCTGGTTGATGAAGCTTCTTTGAATGGAACTGGCACGCTTCACACTTGGTTACTAGGGCAGTTGCATCCTGGAGAGCGGTGGGCCAGAAGAAGCCTTGCCGAAATGCTTTGCCGGCAAGGGCTCTTGACCCTATGTGGGAGCCACACATGCCTCCATGTATCTCTGCCAACAGCCTCAGTCCGTCTTCCCGAGGAATGCACTTCAACTTCATGTTGTTCGGTCTCCTTCTGTATAGGGCATCATCCACGAACTGGTACATGCTGGACCGACGGGCTACTTTCTCTGCTTCTTCTTGTTCCTCAGGGAGCTCCCCCGTTTGGGGGAAACGGATGGTGTGTTGTGCCCATGCCGGAGCCTGAGGCTCGACGGCAAGGACTAAAGGCACATCTTCGGCCGTAAGGGCAGCTGCCTCTACGGTCAGAGCTTGAGGCTCTGCCGGGGGTTGCTGCTCTCCGGCAAGCTTGGGGCACCCGGCAACATCCTTACCAGCGGCTCCTGGGAGCTTAGCGGGAAAGTACTTGCCAAGGCCCGCCTTCCTTCATTTGTTCTGCCCTGCTGATGGCTCAATGAACAGTTGAGTTAATTGAAGCACAAAGGTACCTGGTTCCACAGACAACTTGAAGGTAGCGCGTTTTGACAGGTAGTCGGCAATGTTGGTCTCCGCTCGGGGAACATGCTCTGCTTGTAGCCCGTCAAAATGCTCTTCCAACTTCTTCACTTCATCCACATAGGCTTCCATCAACGGGCTCTGGTAATCCTTGTTAACTTGCTTGACGATGAGCTGCAAATCACCTCTGATGATGAGCTTCCTAATTCCGAGGTCTGCCGCGATCCTGAGACCGGCAAGCAATCCCTCGTACTCCGCCGTGTTGTTCGTTGATTTTCCCGGGGAAAGTGCATATGGACTACATACTTGAGGCGCTCCCCGGTGGGTGCGACGAGTAGTACGCCGGCACCAGCACCTTGCAATGAGAAAGCTCCATCAAAGTACAAAATCCACTCACGACTCGTCTCCTTGCCGGGAAGGGTGGTCTCTTGAATCTCTTCATTGGGCGTAGCGGTCCATTCTGCTATGAACTCTGCCAAGGCTCGGCTCTTGATTGTCGAAGTTCAAACTTGAGGCCAAAGCTTGACAATTCCAAAGCCCACTCCACAATCCTCCCGGATGCATCTGGTTTGTGCAAGATTCGTTGCAAAGGGAGGCGGGTGACGACGGTGATCTCGTGTGCTTGGAAATAGTGGCGCACCTTTCTCGAGGCCATGAGGAGGCCGAAAAGTAGTTTCTGCATACCAAAATATCTTGATCTAGCCCCCTGCAAGAGGGACCTGACGAAATAAACCGGGTGCTGCACCACCTTCTTCTTCTGGTTCACTTCGCCCATCTATGCAGACTCCGTCTTGCCGGGACCGGGCCTTGCCGGGGGTTCCGCCTTGCCAGCGTCAGGCCCTGCCGGGTAGGACTCCGGCCCATCATCCGATGGCTCCGCTGCCACTGCTGCTTCTTCCTCAAGTTCCCTCTGCGCCACCAGCGCAGCACTGACCACTTGATTCGTTGCTGCTAAGTATAGCAGCAACGGCTCTTGCGGTTTAGGCGCGACTAGTATTGGCATGGAGGAGAGGTACCTCTTCAAATCTTGCAGCGCTTCCTCTGCCTCCGGAGTCCATTTTACTGGACCCGCCTTTTTCAAAACTTTGAAAAGGGGGAGGGCGCACTCAACAGATTTGGAGATGAACCTACTCAGGGCAGCAACGCAGCCGGCGAGCCTACGGACGTCTTTGACCCATTTTGGCGCCTCAATCTTCTCAATTGCTTTGATATTGTCGGGATTTGCTTCGATTCCACGTTGAGACACAAAGAACCCAAGAAGTTTGCCGGATGAGACACCGAACACGCACTTCTCTGGGTTGAGCTTGAGGTTGATCTTGCGCAGATTTGCAAATGTTTCTTCTAAATCTTGCACGAGCGTGGCCGTGTCCTTGGTTTTGACCACTATGTCGTCCATATAAGCTTCCATATTTCTATGTAGCTGGGGCAAAACCAATTTGGACCGCTCGAGCAAATGTCGAACCAGCGCTCTTCAACCCGAAAGGCATTCGTACAAAACAGTACGTACCACATGGGGTGATGAACGCGGTCTTTTCTTCGTCTTCCTTCATTATGAAGATCTGGTGGTATCCTGAGTAGGCGTCGAGGAATGACAGCAGGTCACACCCGGCAGTGGAGTCCACAATCTGGTCGATGCGTGGCAGAGGGAAAGGATCCTTTGGACAGGCTTTATTGATATCTGTGTTGTCAATACACAGCCTCCATTTCCCATTTGCCTTACGCACCACCACTGGATTGGCCAACCATGTGGGGTGGAGCACTCCTCTAACCAGGCCTGCCGCCTCCAACTTCCTGATCTCCTCGATGATGAACTATTGTCGCTCCAAAGCTTGCTTCCTGACCTTCTGCTTGACGGGCCGTGCATGAGGACAGACAGCAAAATGGTGCTCAATCACCTCCCTGGGAACGCCGGGGATGTCGGATGCTTGCCATGCAAACACATCGACATTCGCCCACAGGAAGGCGACGAGCGCGCTTTCCTATTTGCTGTCGAGGGTGGAGCTTATAGTAAAAGCCCCGCCCATGCCGTCCTCCTTGACGGACACATTCTTGGTTTCCGGTGGTGCAGCCTTGGATTTCTTGCTCTTGCTGGTGGAGCTCTATGGCACGTCCTCGACAGGAGCGCTACACTCCAAAGAGGCCAACTTGCCGGAGTTCTTGCCGGAAGAGGTCTCGCCGGAAGGGGTCTTGCCAGCAGAGGTCTTGCCGGCCTTCTTCCTTCCCGGGGCTTCAGCGGTAGGAGCAAGTGCCTTGGTGGCAGCTGCTGCAACTGCTTCTCGGTAGAGTTGGTCGGCGCAGATGAGCGCGTCTTTCTTTTCAGAGGGGACAGTGATGATGGTCAGCGGCCCCAGCATATTCAATGTGTTGTAGGCGTAGTGTGACGCCGCCATGAACTTGTCTAGCACTGGGCGGCCAAGGATCCCATTGTATGGCAAGGGGATCTCGGCGACATCGAAAACGATCTTCTCCGTCCTATAGTTCAGCTCGCCCCCAAACGTAACGGGCAGCGTGATTTTACCTTTTGGCTGGCTCCTTCCCAGGTTGACCCCTTGAAACGTGCCCGTCTCCTCGAGATCTCCATCAGGAATCTGCAACCTCTTGATCACATCAGGCGAGATCAAATTCATACCGGCCCCACCGTCAACCAGCACTTTTGTCACCTTGAGGTTGCGTATTGTTGGTGAAACCAACAACGGCAAATACCCAACCACAGTTGTGCGATCAGGGTGGTCCTCGGTGTCAAAAATGATGGTCATGCGGACCACTTCAGTGGCTTCTTGGCATCGCACGATGGCTCTGCCGCAGTGACCTCACCTGCCCACTACTTTAGTTGGCGGTGTGAGGTGTGCAGCGAGGTGCCACCATCGACGCACATGGCCTCTGTAGCTTTCTTGAACTCATGCTCGCCGGACTCGTCGTCCTCGTCGTGATCATCGTCTTCCTCCTTCTTATCGCGACCCCGAGCAGGCCTCTCGTGTTGATTATCTTTGCCGCGGCGACCTCCTTGGCCGCCACGCTTCTTGCCGGACCCCTTAGCACCATCCTGACCCTTGTCTTTCTCCCCCCTTTCATATTCAGCTTTCTGCTTTTCTGCAAGCAGCTCAACCTGTCGGCAGTTCTGGAGGTCATGGCCCTTGGTGCGGTGGATCTTGCAGTATTGCTTGTCGGAGCCTCCTAGCTTATCGGCGGCCGCCAAGGCCCGTCAGGCGGCTCACCCGGCAACCTCCTTACCAAGGTCGTCAGCCTTGGCCTTCTTGGCGACACCGGGGTCGCCGGATCCCTCAACGGCAAGCACAGTCTTGCCCTTACGTTTCCTGTTGCGGTGCCGACCTTTCTTTGTCGGGGCGGCGATGTCTTCATCAGTGGAGTCGGTTTCCGCGCCGGCATCCTCGCCGGGGTACTTCCTTCCTTCCTCAGCCCGAGCACATCTATCAGCCATAACATAAAGTTCGGCTACATCCTTGACCTTGTTCATCGCTAGCTCTTCACGCATCTTGCGGTTGCGCACATTCTGATGGAATGCACTGATGACAGTGGCGGGGTGAACATCTGGGATGGTGTACTGTACACTGCTGAACCTCTGTATGTATTTGCGCAGGGACTCGCCGTCCTTCTGGGGGATGACATGCAAATCACTTGCTTGGCCAGGAGCTTGGTGGCCTCCGGTAAAGGCGCCGACAAACTCGTGGCACAGATTTGACCAAGAAGAAATGGAATCTACTGGCAGGTGCATCAACCATGACATGACGTTGGGCTTAAGTGCCAACGAGAAGTAGTTGGCGAGCACCTTGTCGTCGCGAGCCCCGGCGGCTTGCATCGCGATGGTGTAGATGTTGAGGAACTCCGACGGGTGAGTCTTGCCGTTGTACTTTTCCCCAACATCAGGCTTGAACATGCGGTGGGAGGGCCACTAGAACAGCCGCAGCTCTCGGGTAAAAGCTAGACAACCCACCTCGTAAGGCAGGTCGCCGGAGCCCCCCGGCGCTGGGTGGTCCATAGTAGGCCCCGCACGCTGATTTGACTGTTGGCGCGCTTCCCGCCGTCGCTCGATGGTGTTCCGAGCGTCCTCCTAAGCTCGCTCTCGAAGAACTCGACGTTGGTCGCAGCGGGTTCGCGGGTCGGACGATGCTATGGAAACATTGTCACAGGCGTCAGCCCGACGAGCCGGCTGTCGCTGTCGCGGTCGTGGAGGGGGAGAGTGCACCGTGGTCGTATCATCGCCGGTCCTCCCACCGCCGGCACGCGTTGGCTCGACAGAACGCCGGCACGAGGGTCTCACTGGGGGTGGCTCATCTTTGTTGGCTAAGCTGACGAGGCTTCGAATGGTGGCTCTCCACTCATCGAGCTTCTCCGCGGCGGGCGGGAAGTCGAGGAGCAGTTGCACGCGCGCTAACGATTCTGCCGGTGTGGGCGGCGGCAACAGCTGTGTCGACCGTGACGTGCTCTGACTTCTAACCACGTTAGAAGGAGCTCTATCGTGGTCTCGCGGCCGCGCGCCGCTTCCACCAGCGTCCAGGTGTGCATGCTGGCCCAGTGCGTCCTGAGAGTGACACAAAGGGCTCTTCCCGTGGCGGCGGCCGGGGGCACCGTCATCGCGGTGTTGCTCATCGCGCGCGGTCTGAGAAGGTCGCAGCGCAGACGCCGGCAGGGGCATCGGGGAGGTGGCCGCGCCACCCGTGGGCAGCACAGCCCCGCCCTCGGGCCCGGCGGCATGTGGCTCGTTGTCTTGGACCCGAACGGCAACCTCTCCCTGGCTCCTATCGCCAGTGTGGTGGACGCTCGTGGGCAGCGCCTCCGGCGCCATCCGTGGCCACCCCGTCGCCCGCCCGTGCTGGTGTGAACGGGCCAGCTTCGGACGACCCGATGGCTGTGATACCCTTCTTCTTGGGGGCCATGGTGATGATGAAGTCGATATGCTAACTTCCAAACCAAATTTTCATAGCTTGCGTCCCCTACCTGGCGCGCCAAAGGTGTCGGGGAAAATGACACCTATGGGATCACGGGGAATCCCTACTACGGTTGACAGGGCGTGGGGTTGTGGAAAGAACAGGTTTAGGAGATCAACACGGGGGAATTTTATCCAGGTTCGGGCAGCAAGCGATGCGTACTACCCTACTCCTGCTGGTTTGTGTTTATCTAGTGTTCTTGGACTAGCTACAAAGCGTGCGGGGTCCAAAAAGTCTGAATCCTCCCTCGGTACGCCACAGGCCTCCTTTTATAGTCAAAGGGGTCACCACAGTGGCACACAGGAGGTGGAAAGTATGTGATGTACACAAGTATATCCCTGGCACCGTAGGACAAAACACATTTACTGCGCTGCCGATGTGCCCTCTCACTTTATCGGGGACGGCAAGGAAGCTCGTCCCGTCCGTCGCCGCTTCGCCTCGCTCCGACGCGCGTCCAGGCTGACGAGGCATGCACCGCCACGCTGGCTGGCTGGCTGCTGAGTTGGTGCAGTGGCAGAGTCTTCACGAAGATCTGCATGCCACCACGCAGGTGCTTGCTGAGTTGGGCTGGAAGCTGCACATTGCCACGCAGGTGCCTGCCTTGTTGGCAGGTTGACTGCTGTGTTGGAACGGCGGTGGAGCTTTGGCAGGTGTGGGCCTGGCTGCGGCCCCGCAGATGTCCCTGGCAAGGGTCTTGCCGGGATTTTGCAGGTGTCCCCGGCAAGGGCCTTGCCGGTGGTCTTGTGAGCGTCCCCGGCAAGGATCTTTCCAGGGGTTTCCGTCTTCTGGTTCTCATCTAGTCTTGTATGCTCTTGGTCTTCACAAAGATCTGCATGCCACCATGCAGGCGCCTCCCGGGCCTTGGTTCCAATGTCGTTGATGGTGTTGGAACTCTTAGGCTCAAGGGTGGCGGCCTTGCTGGTGTTGGGCAAGTTGCTCCGGCAAGGCTCTTGCTAGGGCTATGTAAGCTACCCCGGCAAGGCTCTTGCCGGGGAAAGCCCACCTTGTCCCTTTGCTCCTCGCGCCTCTGGCTTGGCGCTGCTCTGGTTATCTTGTGTCTTTGCTTCCTCTGCCCCGCCAAGCGTGGCTGCAGGCGCGGCTACAACTACCCGCGCACAAGTAAAGGGGCACAGAAGGCTCCTACTTTTGTGCACCGACACTCATGTTGGGAAACGTAGCAGAAAACAAAAAAGTTGCCCTACAAACACCCAGGAACAACATGAAGATGCATATTGGGTTGGGTTCAATGATTGTTACCGACTACGAAGTGCAGCAGAAGTAGATGAGTCGGTGTAGATCGTACTTTGAGTCCCTCGAATGTCGATGATGATCCCGTGAA
The DNA here is from genome assembly GCF_018294505.1 of Triticum aestivum. NCBI lineage: Eukaryota > Viridiplantae > Streptophyta > Magnoliopsida > Poales > Poaceae > Triticum > Triticum aestivum. The sequence goes on along the minus strand of NC_057808.1, from coordinate 256,464,447 downwards.
ATGCCCTCGAATGGAAGACAGACAGCAAGGCCTCTCTACTTGGTTGCAAGCGTACGGTCTTCACGATCCGGCAGCGCTTCCCCGTCCGGAGCTAATCATCGCCAGAGAATTAGAGGGAGGAAATTAGAACCACACGGGGCTTGTAATTATGAGGATTGGAGGAACTAGACCCAACTCTAATTAGTCAACTAGGACCAACTAGAACCAGGGCTAGATGAACTAGAGGAGGCTCCAAAACTTGTATCTCCAAAGGTCAAAAGTCCTCAAGTATATATATGTTGAAGGGAGGGGAAGAGGGGGCACCAGAAGGGAGAAAATTCCTCCCTTTGGCCGGCTTAGGAGGGAGAATCCCCCTCCAATTCGGCCTCCCCTCCCTTCCGTAAGTGAAAAGGAGGGCGCCACCTCCACTTGGGCCCAAGTGGCCCAAGTAGCGTTCCACCACTTGGCCTTTAAAGGCCCGTTGATATTAAATTTAAAAGCCTTCTAATGAATATTACACCCTTTTATATATAATTTAACATCCCGAGAAACATTTTCCACCTATATATAATTATCGGTAATACCCGGTATATATATATTATCCGGTATTCATCGAAACCCTTCCGATGACCCTGAAATGCTTCCGGAACCTCTCGAAACTATTATGGATATTAATGAAACAATTCCACAAATATATTCTCATTACTCCTGTACCACTAACACTCAGCAGATCGTGATTACCATAAGCTTGTGACCCCATAGGTTCGGTAAACCATAGACATGAACGAAACTCCTTTGTTCAATGATCGATAGCAGAACCGTGGACATCCATATCAGTCCCTATGATTACATGAATGATATTCCAGAGAACTTTTTCTTATCATGTGATGTTCCCTTTGCTTCGCGATGCTTCACAAAACCCGGGAGCACCAATTGAAGATTTTGTCGATGTACTACTTACATCAAGCATGTATTGATGTAAACTTCTTACACCAATCTCTTCATTTTCTCCGTATGCGAGAAATATGTCGTCAGTTCTCAACGACATTTTCACTGTTGTCCTGTGATCAACCATTTGACCTTTCTGGTAACTTTACTCAAAACTTACTTGGAGTACTGGACTTATCTGGTTATTTACATACCATGGGTTTAACACAAGTGTGATTGAAATCATATATTTCACTCATCAGTATTTCAATATACCGATTCTTGCTAAGAACTCCTTCCATGTGATTTTGACAAGAAAACTCTTCTTGACATTTTTCATACTAAACTGCTTTAGTATTTTGTCAATATATATTTTGGCTAAGCCCGATTAGACACTACTATCTCCATAGATTATTATGTCTAATACAAGGACTATATTGCCTAAGTACTTTACTGAAAAACTATTTTCAATAAAGTCTTAATCTATGTCAAGAAATTTGTATAATTTCCAATCAACATGTGTCATGCACACACAATTTTTAGAAATATTATTATGCTCCCACTTACTTTCTTGTAAATTCAAGCATCTTTGTTTTTCTCAATTAAATCATATTATTTGATCAATTCATCGAAACAAAGATTCCAACTCCACTATGCTTGCATTAGATCATTACTGGATCTCTTAAAATTTGCACACTTACTAGCATCCTCTGGATCGAGAAAATTACCTTGGACTATATTAAATATACAACCTTGGTTCTATTTCCATCTCAATGGAATCATTTTGACATCCATCTGTTATATCTCATAACTGAAATATTTAGTAATTGCTAGTTTAATTCAAACAGACTTTAAGTATTATTATGATGAGACAATCTCATCATAATCAACTCCTTAATCTTGTCATAAACTATTTGCAATAAGTCAAGCATTATAAAACATTTTTATCTTTGTCAATTTATAGATCCATCACTACATTTATAGACTTTAAGTCTTCCAAAGGGTCTATCAAGTCCGAAACTTGAATTATGTGTATGGATACTATCTCGAATTATTTTGGCGTATAGCCAATTTCTGAGTCAAGGCCCATCAATGTTTCTCTGTGAATTATAGGTTCATTGTTTCTTTAACAATATTTCGTCTGCACACCTTGAAGGTATGCACGAATTTTCCAACCTATATAGTTCAGTTGCACGTTCGACTGAAGTCTCTATATCTTTATGTAGAGGCTTCTGTATCAGTCGCGGTAAGGAATCTTAGAACCACTTCTAGTGTTCTCTTTTCTTTGACCTGATCACAAAGATTTTGTAATCTTGTTGAGTTGCACTGTCCTCCCACTCACTCTTTTGCAAAAAACATTTTCTTCAAAATTTCTGCACTTTGTGATAAAACACTTTCCCTCGGCGTCGTGATAGAGGAATACCCAACCATTTGGGATAAGCTACAAAGTAGCACTTATTTCAACAAATTTGATGGCGCTCTTTTTCAGTGTAAAAGCCACAGTCTCTAAAGCATCACATTAAAAAGTATATTGGTGAAATAATCAATGTCATCTATGATCTGACAATGTCATACATAGTTTGATAACATCTACTTAAAACACTCTTACTCTTAGTAGTGTTTCTAGTAGTTGCACGCTATAAAATAATTTTTACAGCTCATCACACATTCGCTAAATTTGTAACTGAAATATTATTTTCTACAATCGAATTGTAGAAACATAATATTATTGTTACAATAATTTCTACTTCATTCTGAAAATCTTAATTTGAACCATTTCAAAATATCCAGATTTATGTCTCAATTAGTAAATATAAATATCTACTTGAGCCATCCTTGAAGATAGCTAAATTCATTGCTTGCAACAACACTTATTGGACTACACACATCAATATGCATGTTACAATTATTTTGCTGCTCATTCTTTATGGCATGTGAATGGTATTTTAGTTTACTTCACTATTCGGACGAAAGTTGCACGTGTCAGCTGATTTGTAATCACATAACTCCAAAATCCATTACTATGGAATTTCTCCATGCGGGTTTCTCCGATGTGACTAAATGCAGTGCCACACACATGTGGTATTCTTTTAGTCTTGCGACATTTAGCTTCAGTGTTATAGATGTTTAATTCTACAATCAATATTCATAACTTACATCCTCTTCACAATAGGAGTATGGCCCTTTTGTTCAGTACATCGAACAACTATTGTTCTCTTATGAACAACCTCCTTGCATCTTCTATGCAATGGGCTAGAGTGTACTAAACTCTAAAATGAATCATGACAATAAATTTAGATGTAATATGTTGATGAAAAAGTATCATAACTATTAGAAAATTCCAACACATATTTTAACCTCATTTATTTGTTGGTCATTAGGCCGTAGCAATTCTTGCATCGATTTGCGGCATCATGCAATCGAGTCGGTACCTTTGTGATCAACATTTAACCACAATTCCCAAAAAAATAGTGTTTAACAATTTAATCACAAATATCAAGCATCATACTTTACTTGACCAACTGTCTCTACATCTTATAACTTGCATGACATACACACCTGAGCTGGACATTCCAGTCTTCTTTTCTTTCCGCCTCTAAACTTCTTATAGTTTTACATGGTCTGACCATCCCCGTCTTACACCTCACGTCCCGTTTGTACTCCTGTGGACATGACGCACTCCAGAACGCTACGTGTTATAGACGGTTGCAACACTGGGAAGAGCACCTTCTAACTTGATATTTAATATGAGATATCACCCTAATAATTGACTACTGCTCAATCAAAGGGTACAAACAACAAAGGGATAAACCTCTCAGACAATTCATAATAGCATGATACGGTATAGCCCTGGGCGTTGGGAGTTCTCCATGATCGTCTTCAATCTCTAGTTGAAGCGACGTGACAGCCAATATTTCATTGTCATGACAACCATTTCAAAAATGTTGTTGTGGTGTCAATCTCAGAAAATGTTGCCATGGCAGTCGTTCCAGAAAACGTTGATGTGGCACCAAAATTTGAAATTCCGTCGTGGCACAAAATTATAGCTCCTCGTCCCTCGCCTGGTACACCTTCTCCTCGTCGGGGTCCTCCGTGTATGTCTTGCACCATCACTTGTAACCTATCTCGACGATATTTACATTTAAGGTGGCAATCTCGTGGCTCCAGCCATCATGCCATGATGCCCGGGCCACTTAACATTACAACATATAACCATATCATACATAAACTCATTATCATGACGAAGGCTATACCACATCATCTGCAAAACCTGCAAAACCAAGTTAGACGTCCTCTAATCGGATCAAAAAAATTTAATTACGTGGCTTCAAGGGTTCCCAGATAAACTTGGCTACCTACATGCACACCATAAAGTGATAATCCTTGTTGCTAGATTAACTTTCAGGTGTGTGAAAGAAGAGACTTGATTAAAAATCTCGTCCCCCCACACCAAACTTTATCCAATACGCGTGACCCCCTAGATGATCATCCATCATCATCACCCTCTTGCGTACGCGACGATTCACTATTCTTGACTATAGTGAATCCCAAGGAACTTTTAGCACATCATCGATAGCCACAGCCGAGCGATTGTCAAAACCTTATGAAAAGCGACACCATGTCGTCAATGAACGGAACTGAAGCAACGCTCGAGGGAAGCATAGTAGGAACATCACCCTCACAATAACATGTGATCTAGATCAGAACCTACATCTACTCATAGAACCTCTCTGATAACACTGTTGAGAAACATAGTAGAAAACAAAAAATCACCCTATGAACACCCAGGAACAATATGAAGATGCATATCAGGTTTAGATCAATGATTGTTACCGACTCCGGAGTGTAGCGGAAGTAGATGAGTCAGTGTAGATCGTACTTGGAGTCCCTCGAATGTCGATACCGATCCCGTGAACTGCCCTCAAACGATCTCTCGAACAGAAGACCGAAAGCACGGACTCTCTACTTGGTTGCAAGCGTACGGTCTTCACGATCCGGCAGCACTTTGCTGTCCAGAGCTAATCGTTGCCGGAGAATTAGAGGGAGAAAATTAGAACCACATGGGGCTTCTAATTATGAGGATTAGAATAACTAGACCCAACCATAATTAGTCAACTAGGACCAACTAGAACTAGGGCTAGATGAACAAGAGGAGGCTCCAAAACTTATATCTTCAAAGTTCAAAAGTCCTCAAGTATATATAGGTTGAAGGGAGGGGAAGAGGGGGCGCCACAAGGGAGGAAAATCCCTCCCTTTTGACGGCCTAGGAGGGGGAATCCCCCTCCAATTTGGCCTCCCATCCCTTTCCTAAGTGGAAAGGAGGGCGCCACCTCCACTTGCGCCCAAGTGGCCCAAGTAGCATTCCACCACTTGGCCTTTTAAGGCCCATTGATATTAAATTAATATAAAAGCCTTATAATGAATATTAAACCCTTTTATATATAATTTAACATCCTCGGAAACATTTTCCACATATATATAATTATCGGTAATACCCGATATTCACCGAAACCCTTCCCGTGACCCCGAAACGCTTCTGGAACCTCTCGGAACTATTTCGGATATTAATGAAACAATTATGCAAATATATTCTCAGTACTCCCATACCACTAACACTCAGCATATCTTGACTACCTTAAGCTTGTGACCCCGTAGGTTTGGTAAATCATTGACATGAACGAAACCCCTTCGTTCAATGACCGATAGCGGAACCGTGGACATCCATATTGGTCCCTATATATGATTACACGAATGATATTCGAGAGAAACTTTGGTTATCATGTGATATTCCCTTTTCTTTGCGATACTTCACAAAACACGGGATGCATCGGTATCCTCCCGAGTCATCACTATGCTTGTTATACCGAAATCCTCATTACCGGTTTTGTTCTTCTTTCTCGTTATTGTGTTCTGGCATCCCGTGATGAAGTCACGTGTGTCTGGCCAGGCATTGATTGATGTCGTCACAATGAGAGGGCCCTAAGAATATCTCTCCATTGTCGGAGGAGCAAATCCCACTCTCGAGCTATCCAGCCACTTGTCAAACTTTCTAATGAACCTGTAAGTTGTCGTTATGATCACCGTGTTACAGGTGACGTTTGAGCAACCCCAAAGCCCATCGTACGGTAAGAAGTGACCACGGTACTCTCATGGTCTAAGGAGCAAAATCACACGTTAAAACTCAATTTTATTACAATTGAATACAAACAATATTAACTCAATTCACAACAAACAAGTGTGGGTCGATTCAATATGATCGTTCTTCCAACATCATAATCTCAAAGTTGTTTTAGGACTATCGTTTAACACTTTAAATGATATCCTAAGATCCGGAAAACATGATCACCAACAACACTTGAGCTAGTCCTAGAGGCAAGAGTAGGAATCTTTTATTTAACTGTTTATTATTCCACACGTGCATATGAGTTTTTCACTGAATCGCATATTCCAGGACCATAACAGTTATAGCATGAAATATAAAATCTATAATTATGAATACGGAAATATTATAATACAAATATTATTGCCTCTAGGAACTGTTCAAAAAAACTTCCGATTCAGCGATTTATCATCCGATTTATCGCTACTCTTGGGGTGGCCGATAAGATTATGCATTATCTTCACCGTTTCTCGTTTGGGACGATTTATCTCTCTGAGAAGCGATTTATCGGGAATCTATCAATAAATCAGGCCTATTCATAGCACTATGTTTGCAAAAACTCCATTTATTTGTGTTTGGTGGACCTTGTTACGCAATATGTATCTTGTCCTATTTTGTTTGCCATTATACGATGATTCAAAGACTTGGAATCAAGGTAACACTTCTGGCCAATATTGTTTTGGTGCTGAATATAGCATATTTTAGTATTGGGAACGAAGGATTTGCAAAAAAATGTCCGATTAATAGTCGACCGATATAATCGATTAATCGGCCGATTTTCAATTAATCTCTAATCCCCATCTGACTGAGACGCTAACGATAAGCGATATCCTCAACATTGCCTCTAGGGCATATTTCCAACATCTCCATCATCGGAGGACCAAACCCCACTCTCGAGCTATCTAGTCCCCTGTCAAACTTTCCGATGAACCCGTAAGTTGTCGTTATGATCATCGTGTTACAGGTGATGTTTGAGCAACCCCAAAGCTCACTGTACGGTAAAAGTGACTACGATACTCTCATATTCTAAGGAGAAAAATCACATATTATCACTCCGTGTTATTACAATTGATTACAGACGATAATACTCAATTCATAACAGACAAGTTTGGGTCGATTCAATATAATCGTCCTTCCAACTCATAATCTCAATGTTGTTTTAGGACTATCGTTACACTTAACGATATCCTAAGATCCGGAAAATGTGATCATCAATAACACTTGAGCTAGTCTTAGAGGCGAGACTAGGATTATCCGTTTATCATTCCACATGTGCATATGAGTTTTCCACTGAATCGCATATTCCAGGATCATAGCATGTATAGCACGAAATATAAGCATTTAATTATGAATATGGAAATATAATAATACAATATTATTGCCTCTAGGGAATATTTCCAAAATAAACAAGGTTGCAATATCATTCAATTTAGTTAGGTGTGCAACAAGCTTTTCAGATTCATGACCATTAAAGGGATCCGATTCTACCTAAGTAATAAGTGAAGGATCAATAGAGAATTCCTAATCTATATCATCAACATAAATAGGAGAAGTGCCAATTTGAGGATTGGGTTTCATCACTTTATTCATGGCTTTTTCCTTCATTATTGCAATTAGACCCTCTCACCATTTGCACCATCATAAGACATAAACTCTCTAATAAAGTCCTCATCAAGGACAGGTGGTGTGTCGGGAAAATTAAGTATTCTTCTTTTAATATGAGAACTAGGTGTAGTAGGCGATTCATAGTTTTAGTAGTTTCAAATCCTTTAGCTTTAGCAATATGAGCATCCAATAATTCTCCTAATGGAACAGTTGCATTAAAAAAAGTGGAAGCATCATCACTAGTATCATCGATAGCAGAAGCAATACCTACTGTGCTTGACATAGAAGTATGTGAAGTATGTGGTGGTGGTGTCACAACTTGACTCAAAATAGTAGATGAATCAAGTGTAGATCTAGTTGGAAGGTCCTTACCTCATCTTGTTTTAGAGGGCATGATCTTGTTTGAAAATCCTTGAGCGTGAAGATAAATTGTAGTAGACAAATGACTCCCAATTGGACTTAATAAATGGAGTTATGCTCCCCGGCAACGACGCCAAAATAGTCTTGATGACCCACAAGTATAGGGGATAGCGACAATCTTCGAAGAAAGTATTTTAACCCAAATATATTGATTCGACACAAGGGGACCAAAGAATATTAAATTCTTGGCAGTTGAGTTGTCAATTCAATCACACCTAGAGAGATAACTTGCTTGCAACAATTTATTAGTACCACGGTAATATAACAGTAGCAGTGATAAAGTGACAGCAGCAGAAACAGTAACAGGCATGCAGGATAGTAGTAGAGTGCAGCGGTAGTGACTGTATTGGGAGCAACAATAATAAAAAAACGTAGACATGGAGTAAGCGATGGGTTTGTTCAGATGAGATTCAATATGCAACGGTCATAACTTAGAGCGACAACAAACTAGATCCAATTCATCAATCATACGTAGGCATGCATTCCATCTAGAGTTGTACGTGCTTGCTATAAGAACCCAGACAACATTGTTTGTCCTATCCTCCCATGGCAGGGGGTCCTAATGCAAACTTAGTGTAATTAAAGTGCTCATTTTAATAGAGAACCGCCGCAAAGCATTAATGTAACATCCCAAATTTTCAATTTGGAATGTTATACATAGGTCATCACTGCATATCATATTTTATTGCATTTTGTTTTGCGATCCTAGAAAATCCTAAGAAACTCAAGGACCCACGGAGAGAGTTGGGGATTTCAATATTTTCATATTTGAATTTTCTCAAATTTTGAAAAGGGGATCATTTTGGATTTAATTATTTTCCTCTCCAAAAGTATTTCAAATTAAAATATATGAGAGGAGATAATATGACTTCTCCAAAATAAATGAAATATTGGAGGAAAAATGTTAAAATCAATGCATTTTGTTTTGCGATCCTAGAAATTCCTAAGCAACTCAAGGACCCACGGAGAGAGTTGGGGATTTCACTATTTTCATATTTGAATTTTCTCAAATTTTGAAAAGGGGATCATTTTGGTTTTAATTATTTTCCTCTCCAAAAGTATTTCAAATTAAAATATATGAGAGGAGATAATATGACTTCTCCAAAATAAATGAAATATTGAAGGAAAATGTTAAAATCAAATAAATAATTTTATTTGGATTTTATTGATATTTTAGTTGAATTAGAAAAAATATGCATTTTTCAAAATTGCATTTTTAGGCCAAGAAAATGTTCACTTTATTCTAAATATTTTATTTAGACGGTGAAATTTGTTTTTGGCATTTTTAGAATTTTTTTTATATCTATTTAGGATTTTTCCGGCAGAGTCTGTTTAAAAAAACAACGAACCGACCTAACGGGCCGTGCCCGAGCCAGACTCCTCCGGCCAGGCCTTTATAAGCCGGCCCGAGCTGCCGCCACAGCCCACCCAGCCGCCGCTGCCCGAACCCTAACCCTAGCGTCGCCAAGCCGCCGCCGCGCCTGCCGCCACCCGCGACTGCCGCTGCTGCCGCCGCCGTCGCACGCCTCGCCGCCGTCCGCCGCGGATCCCGCCGGAGTTCGCCGCCACCGGTTTTTCGTCGGTTTTTTTGGTAAAAACACTAGATCGGTTTTTTTTAGATCGCGTTTTTATTTTGTTTTTTCGGTTTAGTTTATTTAACGAACGTTCGTTCGTTTAGATCTGGTAGTGAATGATTTTCGTTAGATTGGTTCTGTTAGCGAACGTTCGCGTCGTAGTTTTTTCTTTTTATTTTCTTTTTCTGCCATGGACCTATCCGCGATTATTTTTATCGCAGATTAGCCCCTGATCTTCAAACCCTCGTAACTTTTCAACCGTTTCTCCAAATCCAGTGAAACCAACGCCAAAATCTTCGTATCGAGCCCCTCTTTCTCTTTAACCAACTTGAACAAGGTTTTGTCAACTTAAAATTGGGTTTCAAGAAGATTTTAATTCGAAGTTCTTTTGACCGTAGTTTCAGTTCCGTAGCTCCGATTCGATTGATTCTTTTTGCAGATCGAATCTCTTCAGTTGAATTTTCAGATTCGATCTTCTTATTTGAGTTTTACCCGTGCATCATTGCTTGAGTGCTTATGTATGCTATAGTTTGTTTGCGATAGAATTCCCGGAGTGCGAAGCGTGCTACTACGAGTCTCTAGGATTTGCGGATCATTAGCAAGGCAAGTAACACATTGATCATACTCTTTTCATACCCAGTTTTTGTGCATTAGTTGCAACCCTCAAACATTGCATGAGTAGGATTGATAACATGTGGATATTGGGAAGTAGATGATGAGGTAGAACCTATTGCCATGTTTATTACTAAACCCTTGGGAATTACTTTTACGTGATGCTATTATTGCTATGCTATGCTCGTAGACATGGATTGGATTTGAGTGTATCCATGACAGATGTGAGATTGTTTAATTAATGGTTCAACTTAAGGTGGCAACTTAAATACACATCTAGGTGGATTGTTGGTTTGGGCACCTGGGGTTATACCAGTGTTGTCCTAGGAGATCCTGGGGTTATACCGTGTGATCCTCCTATGGTCCGCCACCCAGGCTCAAAGGGATCATAAGATTATTCATGCTCGAAACTTCCGTGTGCAGCCACAAGCTATTATGGGCTCTAGCATAGTTGAGTAGGTTGCATGACCTCTTTCAGTGGTGGGCTAGCAGATGTAGGGGAAAGTAGGTATAACTGTCCACCCAGAGTAAAGAGTTATTGCCTCTGAAAGACTGTGTCTCAGTCATCCATTTCTCAAACACCATGTAGTGCGAGAAATCCAACGGAGGAGATCGAGTCTTGTGGGGAAAAGTGCGCAAACCTCTGCAGAGTGTACAAACTAATCATGGTTAGCCGTGTCCCCGGTTATGGACGTCTTGAGTATCTGGTACTTGAATTATTGATTTGATCTCATCACTCTAAATTAATTTGTTGGGTTGTTAATGATTACTTTTAATTGGGATTGAGATGGGGTACCACTCTCAATGTTTCAACCACCATGATAGTTAAGTAAAATATATTCCTTTGTTGTAGGGAAAAATTGGCTTTTCGCAAAACATTGTAACCATAGAGCCTCCACCAGCCATATATGCATGTAGTGATAGCATTTATCTGTTCATTGCTCGACTGTGTTACATTGCCAGCATATTCCATGTGCTGACCCATTTCAGGCTGCAACATACCATGTTGCAGACTTTTCAGACGAAGAGTAAGGTGCTCTAGGTCGTTGTCGTGCACTCAGCTATGCCGTTGGAGTTGATGGACTCATTTATCTTCCAAGCCTTCCGCTGTTATCTTAATTAGATGGCCTTAAGCCATATTTATTGTAATAAGTTCTTTCTTGAGACTATCGATGTAATAAGTGTGTGATTGCTACTCTGTTATAAATCCTTCAAATACTATGTGTGTCAGCATTACCGATCCAGGGATGACACTGAACACAGAGATTTGACCGTCTGAGGTCAGATCGCTACAAGATGGTATCAGAGCACACACTAAATGTAGGACACGACCACTAAGTTAAGCCAGAGGTCACTCTTCTCTACTAATTTCTGACTCCTCTCCATTTTCTAATCTTTAGGATGGCGGACTCAAGGAAAAAGCTTGCACAACCAGATGAAGACGCACCATTTGGACGACACTTGAAGGAAGTCACTAGGTACCTGAACATCGGAATACCAAGCTTCACCGGGACCTACACCGCCACTTTACCAGAGGAGGAGCGATGGATGATCCGAGTTCAAGTTCCAGGAAGGACATTCACGCCAGTAACTGAGCCCATAGAGTTTTCCTTTGATGCACCAACCTGGAGTCTAGGAAAGAGCATGGCAGCCCACATCGCCATGGGACGCATCGGTGAAGTATATCACAAGGATTTTAAGGAGACTATCTACCAGATATGTGGGCGCCGAGATGAGCAATGGGAGATGATCAGCACTAGGAGAGACAGGTCCATTGCAGCTTTTATCCAGGAGCTAAACCAGCACATTCGTCGCCAGGAAAACCAGATGTGCGCAAGCATGATAGATTTGAAGAAGGCGATGACCAGGAACACAGAGCTAGAAGAGGAACTCAAGTCTACACGCGACGGATATGAGGAGGAAATCGCAATACTCGTGGAGAAGAATGACGACCTGACAAGGAAGCTAGGAGTATTCATGGGAGACCCCGCACCAGGAGGAGATGACAACCATCCCGAGGACTACATCATCATCGACGACACCGACTCCGACCCTAACGATAGTGATGATGATTATGAAGACGAAGTTGGAGTGGATATCATGGAGTCTTCCACCGATCAAAATTTCTAGATGGCCACCATATGATTAGTAGTTTCCCCCATGTATATAGTAGTAGTCCAAGCACTTTTGTAACGAAAGTTCTAGACCGTTTGTATGCCCTTGCTTGAATTGATTTGGTGTGATATGATGTGTTTGTCTCATGTGCATATGGGTAGTGCTTTCTCACTAGACCTCATTCTATTCAAATCTCTCCCCTCTAAACCCATCAGATGCCTCCGACACGTGACACCGGATTTGTCTTCCCACCGGAGATCACCCAGTTGATCCAACAGCAGAATGCCTTGATGCAGATATTAGTCCAGAACCAAGGCAACAGCAACAACAACAGCAACAACAGCAACAGCAACAACAGCAACAGCAACAACAACAGCAACAACAACAGCAACAGCAGCAACAGCAGCAACAGCAGCAACAACAGCAACAACAGCAACAACAACAACAACAACAACAACAACAACAACAACAACAACAACAACAACAACAACAACAACAACAACAACAACAGCAACAGCAACAGCAACAACAACAGCAACAGCAACAGCAACAGCAACAGCAACAACAACAACAACAACAACAACAACAACAACAACAACAACAACAACAACAACAACAACAACAACAACAACAACAACAACAACAACAACAACAACAACAACAACAACAACAACAACAACAACAACAACAACAACAACAACAACAACAACAACAACAACAACAACAACAACAACAACAACAACAACAACAACAACAACACAACAACAACAACAACAACAACCCGCCACCACCACCTCCAGTTGACAACTTACCTCACTTTCTGATGTTGCAGCCGCCGGTGTTTTCCACTAGCACCGAGCCAATAGTTGCTGATGACTGGCTACGCAGGATTGGAAGGGAGTTGACCACCGCAGGTTGCACAGATGCAGAGAAGGTGCGTTTTGCCGCACATCAGTTGGATGGACCCATAGCCTCATGGTGGGAGATTTATACAGCCACTTTCCCTATACCCAATGTCACCTGGGATCAGTTTCAGCAAGCATTCTGCACTGCACACGTCTCAACTGGAGCTATGAGCATGAAGAAGCGTGAGTTTCGCAACTTGCACCAGGGAAATCGTACTGTGGGGCAATACATGGATGAGTTCAGTAAGTTAGCTCGCTATGCCCCAGATGATGTGGCCACAGATGCCGCGAAGCAGGAGAAGTTTATGGAAGGGCTGAATGATGAGATGAGCATGCAGTTGATGGTAGCGACATTCGCTAACTATCAGGAGTTGGTAGACAGGGCTCTTATGATTGAAGGGAAGCAGCATCAGATTGAGAGCCGCAAAAGGAAGTATGGACAAGGGAAGTACAATTCAGGAGCTCAGCAGAAGCCTCGTTTTACCCCGAACTCGGGAGGATATACCCATAACCATGGAGGCCATAACCACAATGGGAGAAGTTCGCATAACCACAGTGGCCCCAAGAATGGAAACGGGAATGGAGCAGGCAGCAATCAGAACCGCTCTAACCCAGCCACGCCCGCCAAGAAGGATCTAAGTCACATTACTTGTTTCAAGTGCGGGAAGACTGGACATTATGCCACTGAATGTTCTGAAGCAAAGAATGGTAATGGCAATGGAAGCTCTAGGAAGAAGCCCAACCCTTTCAACAGGGGACAAGTGAACCACGTGAACGTGGAGGAGGTTGAAGAGCAGCCAGATGCAGTTATCGGTAAGTTTTTGGTTAAGTCATTTACTGCAATCGTTCTTTTTGATACTGGTGCATCGCATTCATACACATTTCAAGGGGATTCGTGGATAAGTATAAGTTGCCCACCAAAGTTGTTAGAACACCTATGTTAGTAAGCTCACCAGGAGCAGGGTATATGGCAAGCCAAGGATGTTTTCAGATGCCACTAACCATAGGTAGGCATGTTTTCCCCTCAGACCTGATAATTTTGGAGTCACAAGGATTGGATGTGATACTAGGAATGGATTGGCTATCAATGTATGGGGGAAACATCGATTGCTCCAGTAAGACAATTCTGCTCACCACACCGGAGGGAAAAAGGATCAAGTATGTATCTAGGCATGCGCCAAGGAGAACCCAAGTAAATTCTCTCACGGGAGTTGTTCAGGAGGAAGTGCCTGTAGTGAAGGATTACCCAGATGTATTTCTAGAGGAGTTACCAAGCATGCCGCTGGATCGAGACATTGAGTTTTTGATAGAGTTATTGCCAGGCACCGGACCGATATCGAAGAGACCATACCGGATGCCCGCAAATGATCTAGAGGAGATTAAGAAGCAGATTAAGGAGTTATTGGAGAAAGGTTATATTCGACGAAGTTCGTCACCATGGGGAGCCCCTGTGCTCTTGGTTGAGAAGAAGGATGGGTCGTTGAGAATGGTTGTTGACTATCATGCCTTGAATGAAGTGACGATCAAGAACAAGTACCCACTACCGATGATCAATGATTTGTTTGACCAGCTGCAAGGAGCTAAAGTATTCTCCAAGATCGACCTGCGATCAGGATACCACCAGCTGAAGATCTGAGAACGGGATATACCCAAGACATCATTCACCACAAGGTACGGGCTATATGAGTATACGGTTATGTCATTTGGATTGACTAATGCCCCTGCCTATTTTATGAGCATGATGAACAAGGTATTCATGGAGTTCTTGGATAAGTTTGTCGTGGTGTTCATTGATGATATTTTGGTGTACTCAAAGAATGAAGAGGAGCACAAGGAGCATTTGTGTTTGGTTCTTGAGAAGCTCAGGGAACATCAGTTATATGCCAAGTTCAGCAAATGTGAGTTTTGGTTGAAGGAAGTTGGATTTCTTGGACATGTTATATCAGGAGAAGGTATAGCAGTGGATCCTACCAAGGTTCAGTCGGTCACTGAGTGGTTGGCACCCACCTCAGTTGGAGAGATCCGCAGTTTTCTTGGACTCGCAGGATATTACCGGAGATTCATTGAAAATTCTCCAAGATTGCAAAGCCTATGCCGGAGTTGTTGAAGAAGGACACCAAGTTCAAGTGGACAGAAGAATGTGAAGCAAGTTTCCAGGAGCTGAAGAAACGTTTGGTTGCAGCCCCAGTGCTGATTCTGCCCGCAAGGATTTCCAAGTGTATTGCAATGCTTCTCGCTTAGGACTTGGAGGAGTACTTATGCAAGACGGAAGAGTTGTCTCATATGCCTCACGATAGCTTCGACTGCATGAGTTGAATTATGCCTCGCATGATTTGGAGTTAGCAGCCGTAGTGCATGCACTCAAGACCTGGAGACATTTTCTTATTGGAAACCGTTGTGATGTGTACACGGATCATAAGAGTTTGAAGTACATTTTCACACAAAAGGAGTTGAACCTCAGGCAAAGGAGATGGTTGGAGCTCATAAAGGATTATGATATGAAGTTGCGCTATCATCCAGGCAAGGCCAATGTCGTAGCAGACGCTTTGAGCCGGAAGAGTTATGCCAATACCCTCGTGAGTGGAGGATTACCAAAGGAATTAGCAGAAGATCTCAGGGAGCTTCGTTTGGAGATAGTCCCTAGAGGTTTTGTTGCAGTATTGGAGGTTCAGTCAACATTATTGGGAAGGATTCGAGAAGCTCAGAAGGATGAAAAAGAAATTGCCGAGATAAAGGAAAAGATGAGCAAAGGAAAAGCCAAAGGTTTTCGTGAGGATGAGCACGACACCTTGTGGTTTGAGGACCGTATATATGTGCCCAATAATGCGGAGATCAGGAAGTTGATACTTCAGGAAGCTCATGACTCGCCATACTCGATACACCCCGGAAACACCAAGATGTATTTGGATTTGAAGGAGCGTTTCTGGTTGACTAGAATGAAGAAGGATATTGCCGAGTATGTAGTTGTATGTGATGTATGACAGAGAGTGAAGGCAGAACATCAGAAGCCAGCAGGACTACTACAGCCTATCCCGATACCCGAATGGAAGTGGGACAAGCTTGGCATGGATTTTATCACCGGATTACCCAGGACCCGATCGGGATATGATTCTATCTGGGTAGTAGTGGATCGCTTGACCAAAGTAGCTCACTTTACACTACTACAAAAAAGGCTAGCAGCAGCGCGGGTTCTAGGTATATCAGTAGCACGGGGACCGGCGCTACTAATAAGGCGCTACAGCTAACCCGTAGCAGTAGCGCGTGCACACCCGCGCTACTGCTATACAAGTGTAGCAGTAGCGCGCTTTGTGGAAGCTCGCTACTGCTAATAGCTCTAGCGCGCTTTGCATGGACGCGCTACTGCTACTGTGGCGCTGCTGCTAACTTTTCTCCACTCGCTACTGCTAATTTTAGTAGTTTTTGTTTTTTTCTGCATATTTGTTTTGTATTTGAACGGGCTTTATACAAGAATCTTTAGCAGATACAAATGTCATCATGATACACACACAAATGGCTACAAGACCACAAATGTAATCATAGCATATACATACAAATAGTCTCATCATAATCATCATCCAACACAAAGTGGTATCTCGTCATCATCTCGAAAATAGCGATACATGCAAGTCTCGAATACTTGCAACTACAACGTCATCCATCTGAACAATGGTATACGCGAGAAGAGCTATCACTATGAGTGAGAGCGGAACTATGCAGTACATGAGGCGGCGGTTACGAGTCCTCTCTCGCGCTAGCGTGAACCTCAAGTAACTAGCTTCTCCTTCTTGTCTGCTTTTGAAGCCTTTATGGCTGGCGCCCGAGACCCCATTCACTTGCGCCTGACACTCAGGCCACTCCTTGTACACCCCCGGAACCTTCTCTTTGTACACGACATAGCACCGCCATCTCGCCATCAAGAAACTAGGTACCTGTTAGAGATGCATCGTCGTCAAGAGGATGTACAATCATATGCAACAAAATATATTAGAGCAACATGAAAAAGAAAGGGTTAATTAGCAACTAGATGCAACATACAGTACGCAAACTAATTAACTAGAGGTACGCAGGTCATCGTACCCAAACAAACAAGGTAGCATTACGCAAGTTCAGCAGGGACCGTGGACATCACAAAGTTTCATCGCTACAGCAAGTATACAAGTTTAACCGACACATATCATCATCATCGGCATCGTAAATCACTAGAAGTTCCATCCTTCCATATCATCGAGGATGGACCCTAGCTTCTTGAATGGCGTGAGGTCTTGACGTTGCATGCCTATGCGAGTTCGGACGTCAGCTCGCGATATAGGGCCGTGGTGGAACATCCCCTTCTCATCGACGACTTCCTTCATCATGATCGTCGCAATGTCCCTTTGGATGCGAAAGAAGTCATCTCTAAGTTTATAATCCGCTTCTCCATGAGATTCTAGCCACTTGTGGATATGATCATCATTTCTACTTGTCATGCGAAGCTTTTGGTGATCCATGCTGAACTCAATCATGAGATGGAGGATGTAGAATCCATCCTTCTTGCTTGGTTTTGGGACATGGATGCAGCAGAAGTTAGTTTTATGCGCGAAACCCATCTTCTTGTTCCTTTGTTTCCTGATCTGCATGTGGCCACCTCTAATGTTGAAGCCTTGGAGAGCATCATCTAGAATATTCATTATGTGGGTGTAGTCCTTCTTCTCGTAGTCTCTGGAAGGTCGAAATACACGGCGTGGGAGACTCGCGGGTAAAGAATGATAAGGACGGCGCGCCCGTTGTTGCAGGGAAAAGACAACTCAAATGATTCTCCATATGAGCGAGAAGGAATGATTGAAATGTACGAAAGGGTTGTCCGGAACTGACTTACTTTGGATGATAAGGCAGGAGGACAATTTCCTGGTCCTTATTCTGTACCATGAAGTTTTGGAGGTAGTCCCTAGAAGTTTCACGCTCAAAGTCACCGAGACTCAAGAAAGACTCGTGCATGTAGTACGGATCCGCCACACAGATTTGCGAGACTTCTTCCCTCTTCATGACGGAGCTCATATGTAGCGCAAAAAGGCGGACGATTGTAAAATCGAGCCGCCTTGTCAGAAACATCTCAAAGATATGGTCAAACTGCAGGAAGAACACCTCCGCGGGCCGTGTGTCGACGTAGCACTTCCCCTCAGGCACACGAGCCGCGTATGTCGGATATCCTGGATCCTTCGAGGCTAGTAGGCTTTTCTCAGTCGACAACACATGGTCGTGCAGTCTCCTGAGATCCCCTGATAGTGCCTCCAGCGGTTTCGACGGTAGCATCGGCTCGCCCGTGAGATGGAACATGGCCGCACCTTTCACGGGTACACGCTCTTCAAAATCCATCATCTTGCTGCTATGTGCTCTGCTTGTTTGGAGGCAGCTATCTTCCCCGATCTCTTCCTCTCCTTTTTCTTGGGCACACCTTCCAGACCCTTCCTTAACCCCTGCCCCAGTGTTCCCGGGCTAAGCACTGTACGACCCTCGGCTAGTTGAGCCTGTGTTGAGGCGGCATCTTCAGGCGTGTCCTGTGAGGATTTCATGAAGAGAGACTTTTTGCAATCCCTGCTACGACCTTCCTGCCCTGGCAGATCATCCATATCCTCATTAGCATGCTGATAGCCCGATTCATCATATGGTTGACTCATCATATCTATGTCACAGTCATACGCGTTTGTATTGAGGAAACCCATTGGGTCGACCTCCGTCTCATCATCCATTCTATGTTCTACAGGACCGGTTACATCAGCCAGTACTATTGCACCCCCTTCATCACGTCATCTGCCGCTCTCACCCAGCACTACAAGAGATAGTAATTGCGTAGGCGGGGTGGTGGTCTTCGCACATGGTTGTTGATGTGTGGTTATTGGTGTGATCTCGGCCGGCTCCAGACGAATAAGATTCTTCGGCCTTAGCAGCACCCAACCCTTGCATCTTCCAATCCGCGGCGGGGTCTCGTCGTCCTCTCCCACAGGATGTCCTGGAGGAGGCAAATGCTCGTGCCCCGATTTCACACTGGACAAGTTAACTCTGAAATGCCCAGAGGGGATCGGGTGGTTGTGGAACGTGGGTTGCAAGGGGCTCATTATCATCCCCTTTCTCACGTCCACCTTCTGGCCTTTGATCAAGTAGAGTATGGTGCACCGGGTTTCTTCGGCCTACAAACACATGTCTGTGGCGTAAAACATCCGAAAGGCAACAAAAATGGAATATTCTATATATATATATATATATATATATATATATATGTTGGTGCGACATGTAATTACCGTGAGGGCATTGAGCTCAGCCAAAGACGAAGGCCCACCTAGCGCGCCAGAGACTGAGGACGGGCTGCTATGAGCGGGAGCGACTGCGAGAGGAGGCCCGGTTGCATGAGCAAGTGATGGTGCGGTGGTATTGTTGTTCACGGAGTTGCTCCCGACAAAACTGGGCAACGGGAAATCATGTACCGTCTTGTCTGGATTTTCCTTCGTCCAGTTGATGATAGCTGGAACCAAGTTAGTAGAGAAATCATTTCTGCACGCACTGCGAGAGGAGGCCCGGTTGCATGAGCAAGTGATGGTGCGGTGGTATTGTTGTTCACGGAGTTGCTCCCGACAAAACTGGGCAACGGGAAATCATGTACCGTCTTGTCTGGATTTTCCTTCGTCCAGTTGATGATAGCTGGAACCAAGTTAGTAGAGAAATCATTTCTGCACGCAGTTACAGCTGCATTGACTACCTGCTGTAGCAACTCATTTTTCTCCTTGGCTGTTTTTTCGCGTCCTCAGCTGCTTTTTTCTCGACCGCAAGCTTCACCTTCTCGTTGATGTCCGCCTGACTAAACTTCTTTTTCTGCTTATTGGCCTCCGGGCCCTCGTTGTAAAACACCTTCCACGTGGCGCTGTCTCCAGCGCCGTGCACACGACCATATTGCGGCCGCTGGCCCAAAGGGAGTCCCTTAAGTTCGTTCAAGGCCCGGTTGAGAGGGGTGTCTCACTTGGGCCTCATCAGAGAAGTAGGGCTTTCGGCTGCAAGCTGGTGTTACTTCTCCTGCAGAAGGAGCGTGAACCGTTTAGGAATGTGTAGTCGACTAGATCTGGAGCTAAATGTAAGGTGGTAAAAGAATAATTACCAGTAGTCTAATCAATTTCCTCGTGATCTGGTCCGTGTAAAAAACCTTCTTTTCCTTGTCCCACTTGTAGCGGGCCCTGATGAAGTCACGCTCCAAGGGGTTGGTGAACTTCTTGAAGGGGTCCGGGATACCCGCGGCTTCACGTTCCGCGTCCTCCTTATCCCATATGGGCCTTTTACCAAGGTAGCCACGGCTTCCGAGGCGATGCTTCCCCGTGTTCCTTTGCTGAAGGCTCTTGAATTTCGCAGCCTTAGACTTGTCTGCCTCGATAGCGCAAGTGTCCTTGAACTTTTCGAACTCCTCTTCCGTAAGTGTCGGATTTTCCTCCAGAATCTTGGACAGGGGTTCCTCAGCCTCAATAGCTCGTTTCACCCTCCATTTCCAGGAGGCCAAATCATTGCTGAACATGCCCATGGCGTGATTGTTAATCTTTTTCATCTTCGGATCATCCCACGGTTGTTCTATGTTATCATCCCGGTCGGGGAACTTGAATCTCTTGTGCAACTTCGTCAGGAGCAACTGCGTCAAATGTTCTTTACTCCTTAAGTCATCATCGTTGATGCTCACGCATTCCCGTAGGATGCATCCTACTTGGTTCCCATAGCACTTGCGAGGTTCTTCCGGCTCTAATGGCTCAAACTTGCCAGGTGCCATCTTTGTGATCACCAGTCGTCCAATCCCTAGTTTGTTAGGTTTTCGTATCCTCTACTTCTTCTGCTTCTTCTTTTCGGTAGCGGCATCGGCGCCGGTACCTTCCCTGCTGGTATCTTCCTCGCCGGTACCTTCCCCGCCGGTCTCGGCACCGCCATCGGTCTCGGCGCCGCCATCGGTGCCGGCGCCGTCGGTGTCGATGTCGGCGTCGGTACCATCATCGAGGCCGACCTGCAAATCTTGACTTTGCATTTTCTTAGCAGTCAAATAGTCGAGGTACTCTTGTTCACCCTCATAATCCATCTCGTCTGCATCTTGGTCAGAAGGCCCAGTTTCTTCGTTGTTCGGCATGTTTCCTATGATTAAGTCTCCTCGTTTAATTCTAAAACTATGAAAAAATGAGAAATGACATAAAAAAGAAATCTATGTTTGCCGGAATGTCGTTTCCCGGCACTCGATATGCCTACTATCTAGCACAAATCATGCCAAAATTCTCGGAAAATTTCGACATGACCTTTGCTAAAAAATGGGCATATCGAGTGCCTGAAATTCACCGGAACGGAAATGAATCAACATTCCGGCGTTACATAGGCCACTCGGATCATTTACCCTGCACATAATCATCATGTCCAAATTTCCAAATATGACATGTCCAAAACATCACATGTCCACTTCAAATTTGCATATAAAAGGAAGAAAAAATATAGAATTTGAAGAAAAAAAATAGCTAAATTCATAACTAAATACATAACCTAATTAACCATCTGCCCTTACTAAAACCTAACTAAATTAATCAAAAAACCTAGCTACCAGAGAAAGGAGGAGAGGTGGGGGGCTTACAGAGGGTGCAGGCCCAACGACGGCCGAGGTTGGGAGGGGTCGGGGTCGGGGTCGAGCGCCGGGGCCGGAGCCGAGGTCGGGGTCGGGGTCGGGGCCGTGGGCGAGCGCCGGGACCGGAGCCGGGGTCGGGGTCGGGGGCCGGCACCGGGGTCGGTCGGCG
Organism: Triticum aestivum; assembly: GCF_018294505.1. Classification (NCBI taxonomy): domain Eukaryota; kingdom Viridiplantae; phylum Streptophyta; class Magnoliopsida; order Poales; family Poaceae; genus Triticum; species Triticum aestivum. The sequence goes on along the minus strand of NC_057808.1, from coordinate 256,442,375 downwards.
TCGGGGTCAGGGGCGAGCGTAGAGGCGTGACGAGGGCTCCGGCGACGCAACAGGGGAAGAGAGAGTGTGGGGATTTGGGGGAAAGGAGGCGGGATGAAGAGATGAGTGGGGATTTTCGGGGTTAAGTGGGCATAGTAGTAGCGCATTTAGGCAAAATGCGCTATAGCTACTCCAGGTAGCTATAGCGGTTTCGTTTAGAAACCGCTACTGCTACCTTGACTAGCTGTAGCTCTTCTCTCAAAAAGCGCTGCTGCTATAACCAGTACCTATATAGTTTTCCTGTTTGTTTCCTTCTATATATTGCATCATTTGACGGTTAAATATGTATACAAAATAGGAACATGTATATATTACATCATTGGACCCATGCATAATAATGGCTAAGTGTGTATACAAAATAGGAACATATATATTACATCATTTGACCGATAACATACGGTTCCTCAGCGTTGACGTTTTCGTTTTTGAGTCAGCTTCTTTCCCTTCTTGTTCGTTGAAGAATAATTGAGCCCCTCCTTATGACTTTGCCTTTTCCATGGAGTACGATTTTTCTTAGGTAATGTATATTGATTCTTCTTTTGACGTATACTTCATCATCATCATCATCTTCCCTCATTGGGTTGTCGTACTGATCGTAGTCTTCCTCGTTGGCGACTCCATCCATTCCAATGATGTTCCTTTGCCTCTCCTCACGACAACGCAGCTGGGATTGCGCGGGTAGGTTATGAAGAAGCATTGTGTCACGTGCTTAGCGTGTACCCATGGCTCATTTTTTGCGATAGCGTTCACGGTAGCGCTCTTGGCGTCGGGTATAGTCATGGTAGTGAAATTCCGGTTTTCTCTTTCGACATTCTTAACCCATCTAACACGGAACATCGTCGTGTTGTGCAGTCCGGAGTAGTCAAGCTCCCAGATCTCCTCGACCCTTCCGTAAAATCTTTCAGTTGCGCCGTTGTCGCTGCCGGTCATGCATTCCATCGTCACCCCTGAGTTCTGATCATCACTGTCCATATCTTTGGCCTCCGTGTAGAACGTGTATCCGTTGATATCGTATGCCTGATAGGTTAGGAGGTTGGGCGAGGGGCCATGTGCTAAGGCGTATATGAGCAAACCGTCCTTAGAGCCCTCCTCCGGGGGATTAGCAATAATATGCTCTTTGAACCAATGCAGGAAAGTGGAGTTGTGCTCTCTAGTAACTTCGGCGTCCGTCCTGCATACCCCCCGATCACGATACTTCTTTGCGATAATTTCTTTGTGTAGTGCCACGAAAGGATCTACCTCGTCTAGGTGTTGTAGCACTACCAAGTTTGCTCTATCAAAGTTGTTGCGTCGATCTGAGTATGCCACGTGCAGTTCCCTGTGACCGTTGGAGTGACCTTCTCCTTCGAGCCTCCCATCGTGCTTGTTAACGGGCAAACCAACACTAACACCAGGCGGCTTGTCTGCGCCATATGGAAAATTCTCGCAGAAAGAGATGTACTCTTGTGTCAGATAGCCCTGGACGATGCTTCCATCCGGACGGGACATGTTACGAACGAATCCTTTGAAGATCCCATTCATCCTCTCAAACGGCATCATGTTGTGCAGAAATGACGGCCCCAAGTCTATTATGTCGTCCACAATATGGACACACAGATGCACCATCACGTCAAAGAACGCGGGCGGGAAGTACATCTCAAGCTCATTTAGTATCACAACTATCTCTTCCTGTAGCCTTCGGAGCTGCTTCAGACTGATCGACTTTCGAGAGATGACGTCGAAAAATTTGCAGAGACCAATAAGCGTGTCACGGACATGCTTGTCCATTATCCCTCTAAGGGCAACAGGTAGTATCTGCGTCATCATCACATGACATTCATGGGACTTCATCCCGTTGAACCTTTTCTTGTCTGTGTCTAAATATCTGCTTATCTTGCCACAGTAACCAGAACTAACTTTGACTCCGGTAAGGCACTTAAAGAATTAATCGATCTCAGCCTGACTTAAGGTGAAGCAAGAAGGGGGGCAATAATCCTCTTTCTTTATTTTCTTGCCCTTCTTCTCCCGCGCCTCTGTCTCCGTCTCTCTCTCTCGTCTGACTGTTTATGGGGCGGCATGTGCAGATCTTCCCTGATATTCAAATCTTGCAAGTCTTTTCTTGCCTTCAGCCCATCCTTGGTCTTATCCGGCATGTTCATCAGTGTCGCGAGCAAGCTCTCAAGGACATTCTTACATATGTGCATTTGATCAAGGCAATGAGGTGTATCGAGTTTGTGCCAGTACTCCAAGTCCCAGAACACAGACCTCGTCTTCCATACCTTCAGCAGCGGCTCCGGCGCCTTTTTCATCGTCTTTCCCGGCGCGGGGCACTCCCTCCAGTTTTTCAACAGCTCATCGATTTCGGCACCGCTCCGCTTACGTGGAGGTCCTCGATGCTCAGCGTGACCATTGAATAGATCTCCACGGTTTCTCCACGGGTCGTCCTGTTTGAGCCATCTTCGATGCCCCATGTACACGATTTTCCCAGACCCGCCATCTTTCCTTGACGTTAGCTGCTGAGACGTTGTATCATCCATGCACCGCGTCCATCCGCAATATCCATGGCACACCTGGCCTGCGACATATCCGTAACCGAGATAGTCGTGCACCGTCGTGATCAGCGCGGCTCTCATGTAGAAATACTCGCCTTTGCTAGCGTCCCATGTCTTGGCCGGTGTTTTCCATAAAGTGTCTAACTCCTCTTGAAGTAGCCCCAGATACAAATTAATATTATTTCCTGGTTGTTTCGGCCCTTGAATAAGCATGCTCATGTGAATGTACTTTGACTTCATGCACAACCAGGGGGGAGGTTGTACATCCATACAAACACGGGCCATGTGCTATGGTTGGTGTTCTGGTTGCCAAACGGATTCATGACATCGGTACACGCGCCGAGCATGATGTTCCTTGCATCACATTCGAAATACTGATAGAAGCTGTTCAACGCTCTCCATTGGCTTCCATCCTTGATGTGTCTCAGCTTCGGATCATCTCCATCGTCGGGCTTCTTCCTCTCCGCGTGCCGGCGCATTAGCTTTGCTTCCTTGGGATCTGCGAAATACCGCTGGAGACGGGGAGTGATCGGTAAGTACCATACAACTTTCTGGGGACATTTCTTCCCGGCCTTCATGTATCGAGAAGCATTGCACATCGGACAGCTTGTTTTTGCCGTGTGCTCCTTCCGATAAATTATGCAATCGTTCATGCATGCATGGTATCTAACATGCAGCAGATCAAGAGGGCACACGATCTTCTTGGCCTCATCAACACTAGTAGGACATAGATTCCCCGCAGGAAGAACATCCTTTAGGTACTTGAGATGCTCATCGAGGCTAGTGTCGGTCCATTTGTTTTTAGCCTTCGTCTTCAGGAATTGGAGCGTGAAACTCAAGCGGGTCACCTCAGGATTGCAACCATCATACAATGGAGTGTTCGAGTCTACCACCAGTTGCTCCAGCTTAGCCTCCTCTCTAGAAGCAGCTCTCTCAGTAGTCGTCTCCTTGCGGAGCAGTGCTTGAACATGAGGGTCTCGCACGATTGAACTTAGTACTAACAAACTCTGCTGCGTGGAGTCCACGTTCTCTCCGCCACCATGTCCGGCCCCTTCTACTTCGCCATGTCCGGCCCCTTCTCCGCCGCCATGTCCGGCCTCTTCCCCGCCGCCATTATCGATCATCTCTTCGCCTTGCCCCGTGTCGTCATTGCCTGCCCCGTCGGCGTCCTCAACATCGTCATCCACATCTTCAATTATCCACCGAGTATAGCCATCCATGAAACCAGTCATGAGCAGGTGCGCTTCGACACGACCATCGTCATAGGGGTCGAGCCAAACTATTCCTTTGCATTTTCGACACAGACATAAAACCTCTGTCCGGTTATTTTCTTTCATGTCCTGCACCGCCGACCGCAACCACCTGTCCACCATCGTTCCACTGACCATCATGAACGTATGCACGGTAGTAATAAAAAAATTGATTATAAAAATGCGTGCATGCATCAAAGTGATACAAGAATTCGGCATGACCTTCCCTAAAAATAGGACATATATAGATCTAGAGTTTGCCCGGAATTCGCCGAAACGGAAATAAATCGACATTTCAGCAAAACATAGGCAACTCAAAAGCACAATTTGGCGTCAACACATGCCACACACACAATTTCCATCATATTGCCCAATTATCATATCACACACACATACACATATTTCCATTTTGCAAAAGCATGAAATTTTAATCACCTCTTTCTCGAGATCGAGCACACGGTGGAGATGATGATGTAGGGAGATCAAAAGTGCACAAAGCTCTTCTTGACAAAGATAGATCTAGTTAGGGGGCAAATATAGGTCACTTGACTAAATGCTACATCTACCTAGCTAGCTAATTTGGGAGGAGACAACTTCAACTAGTGGAGGGGGAAGGAAAAAGAGAAAGGAGATGCATTAATGGACGTGGTGTTAGCTAGGAGTAATGAAGAGAGAGAAAGGTAGGTAGAAGAGGGAGAGTAATGGGGGGAGAAGTATTGAGGAAGAAGAAGAGTGAGAGAGGGAGGATGCATGTGGGAGGTAGGGGAAAGGGAGGAGAGGAGATGGGGGAGGGGAGGACGTACGGGTGGGTGGTGGGGTGCTGCGTCTTAGCAGTAGCGCGGGAGGAAAAACGCGCTACTACTAAGAGCATAGCAGCAGCGCCCTTTTGTCACACGTGCTACTGCTAAACGGGCCAACCATGTGGACAATTTCAAAATTAGCAGCAGCGACGTGACTAAAAAGCGCGCTACTACTATAGCATTAGCAGTAGCGCGCATCGTGACGTCGTGCTGCTGGTAAACTTAGGTTGTTGGGTACTATCGGTGGATTTTTGTAGCAGCGCGGTTTAGAGATCACGCGCTACTGCTAAATTTACATCAGTAGTGTGCTTTTCTTAACCTCGCTACTGCTAATTAGCAGTAGCGCCTCTTTTTATGCTGCGTTGCTGCTAAGATTCTGTGTATAAGGTTTTCCTAGTAGTGTTATCCCGGTGAAGACCACCTATACAAGTGCGAAGTTGGCCAAGATATATATGACCAGGATCATATGTCTGCACGGAGTTCCGAGGACCATCATATCAGATAGAGGAACACAATTTACTTCAAAGTTTTGGCACCAGCTGCACCAGACTTTGGGTACCAGGCTAGAGTTCAGTACAGCATTTCATCCACAGATAGATGGACAGACCAAGAGAGTCAATCAGATTCTGGAGGACATGTTGAGAGCTTGTACGCTAGATTATGGATCTAGTTGGGATGATAACTTGCCCTACACGGAGTTCTCATACAACAACAGCTACCAGGCCAGTTTGAAGATGGCACCTTTTGAAGCCTTGTATGGAAGGAGGTGCAGGACACCGTTGATGTGGCGATGAAGTTGGAGACCGTCAGTTGTTTGGACCGAATTTTATTAAAGAGTCTGAAGAGAAGGTTAAGCTGATTCGGGATAGACTGAAGGTAGCTCAGTCCAAACCGAAGAGTTATGCAGACTCGAAACGCAAGGACGTAGTCTATGAAATCGGAGACAGAGCATATCTTCGTGTGTCACCACTACGAGGAGTTAAATGCTTTGGAGTTAAGGGAAAGTTAGCCCCGAGATTTGTAGGACCATACCGGGTTTTGGAACGTATGGGAGAGGTGGCCTACAAGTTGGAGTTACGTGAAGGATTGTCAGGAGTTCATTATGTGTTTCACGTTTCCCAGTTGAAGAAGTGTCATGCTGAGATGGCCGATATCCCGCTGAGAGATACAGTGCCCCTGGAAGCAATTCAGTTGGATAGTGATCTGACCTACAAGGAGAAACCAGTCAAGATTCTCGAGTTTACCAGCCGAGTTACGCGCAGCAAGGTTATCCAGTTTTGCAAAGTTCAGTGGAGCCACCATACTAAGGATGAAGCCACCTCGGAATGAGAGGAAGAGCTACGCAAAGGCCACCCACACCTATTTTCTAACCAACCCGAATCTCGAGGACGAGATTCATCTTAAGGGGGGTAGGTTTGTAACATCCCAAATTTTCAATTTATAATGTTATACATTGGTCATCACTGCATATCATATTTTATTGCATTTTGTTTTGCGATCCTAGAAAATCCTAAGCAACTCAAGGACCCACGGAGAGAGTTGGGGATTTCACTATTTTCATATTTGAATTTTCTCAAATTTTGAAAAGGGATCATTTTGGTTTTAATTATTTTCCTCTCCAAAAGTATTTCAAATTAAAATATATGAGAGGAGATAATATGACTTCTCCAAAATAAATGAAATATTGGAGGAAAAATGTTAAAATCAATGCATTTTATTTTGCGATCCTAGAAATCCTAAGCAACTCAAGGACCCACGGAGAGAGTTGGGGATTTCACTATTTTCATGTTTGAATTTTCTCAAATTTTGAAAAGGGGATCATTTTGGTTTTCATTATTTTCCTCACCAAAAGTATTTCAAATTAAAATATATGAGAGGAGATAATACTACTTCTCCAAAATAAATGAAATATTGAAGGAAAAATGTTAAAATCAAATAAATAATTTTATTTGGATTTTATTGATATTTTATTTTAATTAGAAAAATATGCATTTTTCAAAATTGCATTTTTAGGCCAAGAAAATGTTCACTTTGTTCTAAATATTTTATTTACACGGTGAAAATTGTTTTTGGCATTTTTAGAAATTTTTTATATTTATTTGGGATTTTTTCGGCGGAATCTATTTAAAAAAAAACAACGAACCGACCTAACGGGTCGTGCCCGAGCCGGACTCCTCCGGCCAGGCCTTTATAAGCCGGCCCGAGCCGCCGCCCCAGCCCACCCAGCCGCCGCTGCCCGAACCCTAACCCTAGCGCCGCCAAGCTGCTGCCGCACACCTCGCCGCCGTCCGCCGCGGATCCCGCCGGAGTTCGTCGCCGCCGGTTTTCTTCGCCGGTTTTTCGTCAGTTTTTTTGGTAAAAACCCTAGATCGGTTTTTTTTAGATCGGATTTTTATTTCGGTTTTTTTTGGTTTAGTTTATTCAACGAACGTTCGTTCATTTAGATCTGGTAGTGAACGATTTTCGTTAGATTGGTTCTGTTAGCAAACGTTCGCGCCGTAGTTTTTTCTTTTTATTTTCTTTTTCTGCCAGGGACCTATCCACGATTATTTTTATCGCAGATTAGCCCGTGATCTTCAAACCCTCGTAACTTTTCAACAGTTTGTCCAAATCCAGTGAAACCAACGCCAAAATCTTCGTCTCGAGCCCCTATTTCTGTTTAATCAACTTGAACAAGGTTTTGACAATTTAAAATTTGGTTTCAAGCAGATTTGAATTCGAAGTTCTTTTGACCGTAGTTTCAGTTCCGTAGCTCCGATTCGATTGATTCTTTTTGCAGATAGAATCTCTTCAGTTGAGTTTTCAGATTCGATCTTATTATTTGAGTTTTACCCATGCATCATTGCTTGAGTGCTTATGTATGCTATTGTTTGCTTGTGATAGAATTCCCGGAGTGCGAACCGTGCTACTACGAGTCTCTAGGATTTGCGGATCGTCAGCAAGGCAAGTAACACATTGACCATACTCTTTTCATACCCAGTTTTTGTGCATTAGTTGCAACCCTCAAACATTGCATGAGTAGGATTGATAACATGTGGATATTGGGAAGTAGATGATGAGGTAGAACCTATTGCCCTATTTATTACTAAACCCTTGGGAGTTACTTTTACGTGATGCTATTATTGCTATGCTATGCTATGCTCGTAGACGTGGATTGGGTTTGAGTGTATCCATGACAGATGTGAGATTGTTTAATTAATGGTTCAACTTAAGGTGGCAACTTAAATACACATCTGGGTGGATTGTTGGTTTGGGCACCTGGGGTTATACCAGTGTTGTCCTAGGAGATCCTGGGGTTAAACCGTGTGATCCTCCTATGATCCGCCACCCAGGCTCAAAGCGATCATAAGATTATTCATGCTAGAAACTTCCGTGTGCAGCCACAAGCTATTATGGGCTCTAGCATAGTTGAGTAGGTTGCATGACCTCTTTCAGTGGTGGGCTAGCAGATGTAGGGGAAAGTAGGTGTAACTGTCCACCCAGAGTAAAGAGTTATTGCCTCTGAAAGACTGTGTCTCAGTCATCCATTTCTCAAACACCATGTAGTGCGAGAAATCCAACGGAGGAGATCGAGTCTTGTGGGGAAAAGTGCGCAAACCTCTGCAGAGTGTACAAACTAATCATGGTTAGCCGTGTCCCCGGTTATGGATGTCTTGAGTATCTGGTACTTGAATTATTGATTTGATCTCATCACTCTAAACTAATTTGTTGGGTTGTTAATGATTACTTTTAATTGGGATTGAGATGGGGGTACCACTCTCAATGTTTCAACTACCATGGTAGTTAAGTAATATATATTCCTTTGTTGTAGGGAAAAATTGGCTTTTCGCAAAACAATGTAACCATAGAGCCTTCACCAGCGATATATGCATGTAGTGATAGCATTTATCTGTTCATTGCTCTACTGTGTTACATTGCCAGCATATTCTATGTGCTGACCCGTTTCGGGCTGCAACATATCATGTTGCAGACTCTTCAGACGAAGAGTAAGGTGTGCTAGGTCATTGTCGTGCACTCAGCTATGTCGTTGGAGTTGATGGACTCATTTATCTTCCAAGCCTTTCGCTGTTATCTTAATTAGATGGCCTTAAGCCATATTTATTGTAATAAGTTCTCTCTTGAGACTATCGATGTACAAGAGGTGGCAGCGTCTCCGTATTGCGAAAAGCTTCCATAATTTTTCTAGATTTTTTTGGTGTATGTTGGATTTTATGGATGTTGAATCATCGTAAGGCGGTATCAGGTGGGCCCACACGGCGCCATGGTGTGCCCTAGGGTGGGGCCGCGCTACCTGGTCGTGCCACTCCCTGATGGTTCCCCTTCGGCTCATCTTCGCTCCATAAATCCTTCAATATTCTGAAATAATTCTTCAAAAATTCCCTCCCAATTCCGAGAACTTCTATTTTTGCGCAAAAATAAGACCAAGGTAATTTTGTTGAAAACAATGCAAGTCCGAGTTAGTTTCATTCAAATCATGCAAACTAGAGGCCAAAACAAGAGCGAAAGTGTTTGGAAAAGTAGATATAATTGGGATGTATCAACTCCCCCAAACTTAACTCATTGTTTGTCCTTAAGCAATTTAGTTCACAAATTAAAAGTGATGAAAAGACTTTTACATACTCATTCGCTTTTCTAAATGCACATAAATTTAGTTAATAATCAGATTATAACAAGGATTATAGAGTAACCATATGCATGATAACACTTAGCAGCCATGTTCACTTATGTCAATAGCATAATCAACTAGCGAGGAATAATAGTATATCTCAAATATCAACACTTTATCAGGATGATCATAATATAATATGAGGAATGGTATCTCGCTAGCCCTTTCTCAAACCATAAAACATAAATGCCGAGCACCTCTTAAGTCCACTCAGCGACTAAACATTGTAATTCAGCATATAAAACATCCAGTCAAGCTCCATTCGACATTAATCAAACTAAGAATGACTATAGCGGTCTCTATGTTGGTGCTTGAAGAAGAAGATGAATCAAGAAAAATAAAATTAAAATTAAAATAAAAGATACGTCCTTCGTAGAGGGAAGCAGAGACTAACATGTACTAGAGCTCATTGGTTTAAAATAGAGATGGATTTATTTTGAGAGGTGTACTTTTCTTGTGTATGGATTACGACAAAGATTTCCAATATCTTCCATACTAAACACATTAATGGTAGTTCCCACTCTTTTACACTCTCCCTCAGCCATACTAACACAAACCATGGCTAGCCGAATACACGAACGCATGCCAAAATTCAACTTTCCAGGGGAGTGTCTTTATAAATAATTTGGGACGGGGCAACCTCCCTCATGAATTTGACAAGTCAAATAAACTCTCATCGTGAGTATAACACATTTAGCATGAAAGATATTGACTACCTTCTCCACTCCATGAATTGTACGGGCACACAAATCAGAAATTTATTTGAAAGTTTAGAGGTGGCACATGTAAATTTACTTGAAATGGTACAGGAATACCATATGTAGGAAGATACCGTGGATTCTTTGTGGCATAAGTTTGTTTCAGAATTTGGATGTACAAGCAAAAATTCCCGCTTAGTACACACGAAGTATAGCAAACATTTTTCAAAATAGTGGGAAAAAATTCATGAAGATTTTCAAAATTTACAAACATTGTTTTTTTATTTGCAAAGAATTTTTTAAATCATGGCTAACTTTTAGAACTCCAGAAAAAATTGATCCACTATCATTTTTTGAATTGGCAAATTATTTTTTGAAATAGCAAGTATTAGGAAATTTCTAAACATTTCATGAATTTGTAAATATATTTTTCATATGGCGGGATATCGTTAATTCGAGAACATTTTTGTAATTCCTGAACATTTTCTGAATTCGCGATCATTTTTCCCTGAATTCGCAAACTTTTTTAGCATGTAAATACTTTTTTGAGTTTGTGAACAATTCTTGTATTCACGGACAATTTTTGATTTCACGAACATCTTTCAAACTTCCAAGAAAAATTGAATTCGTGAACATTTTTTGAATTCATGAGCGTCTTTTGGGTTCACCAACAATTGTTGAATCCATAAACATTTATCAAGTTCATGAACAATTGATGATATGCAGAAAAATGAAATTCTTGAACATTTTTGAATTAATAGAATTGTTTTAAATGCATGAACAAATTTTTCATATCGTGCATAGTTCTGAGTTTGTTGACATTTGTCGATTTATGAACTACTTTTTGGAACCGTGGACATTCTTTGAATTTGCAAAAAGAATCTCAAATTTGTAATCTTTTTTAATTCCTAAATATTTCTCAAATACACAAACTTTTTTTAAATCCGGAACAATTTTCAAATTCGTGAACATTCTAGCTCAGCAAAGCAGTAAAGAAAGAGGCAAACAAGTGAAAGAAAGAAATCAGTGGGAAAGAAACATTCATAAAGGACAAGAACTCCGAGGAAACGTAGGTAAAAGAAACACGAGTGAGCCGAAGTTGGGCCAGCCCAACTACGAACGAACTCACATATCCCCTTATGTGTTTCCTTAGTTTCCACCACACAGGCCATCAAATAGGAGCTCTGTCTACTATCCTCCTAGCTGGTGTGTGATGTGAGCCAGGGTGTGGAATATGGGCTGACTTGAAGGACCCAGATGACCTCGAAGGTCTCAACCAGACTAGCTAGTTGAGGGTGATGCGGGACAGAAAATTATTAGGAAGTGTCAAGATGCGCAGATGCTATGTCTCGCTCATAGCGAGCCTAGCATCCGCCTCACCTGAATCTTTCCGCACCGCACACGCGTGTGGGCAGACCCAATAGCATGTCTGTCGTTCGGTCGGTCGTCAGTCTGTTCGTTCGGCTTTTTCGTTTCTTTTTGTTTGGTTTTCGTATTTCTTCTCTGGTTTTCGTTTGGTTTCTTTGTTTTGTCATTATACTTTGGTTTTTTGGGTTTTTTCTTTTGTTTTTGTTTGATTTCTCTTTGTTTTTTCATGGCTTTCTTCGGATTTTCTTTTCTTTCTCACTTTCCTTTTTTTCGGTTTCTTTGTTTCTTTTCTGGTTTTCAATGGTTTTCTTCTGTATTTCTTTGTTTCTTTATTGATATTCACTATTTTCCATTCCTTTGAACTTTATTTTTTGGGGTTTTTTGTTTTCATTGGTTTTTAGATATCTCTTGTTTTCTTGTTTTCATTCTATATTTTTCATATACGTAAAGAACATTTTTCTAATACATGTTTAACATTTTTCAATTATAGGTTTAACATTTATTAAATACACATTCAACATTTTTTATATACACATTTTTTTAATATTTGATTGACATTTTTTAAAATACAATATTAACATTTTTTAATACATGGTCAACAATTTTTTATACACATTTTAGCATTTTCAAATGTTGATTAACATTCTTCAGATCCAAGATTAACATTTTTCATACAAGGTCAATAATTTTTCTGTACACAATTAACATTTTCAGAATGCTTGATTAACAATTTTTCAAATGCAAGATTAATATTTTAGAATGCATGCTCAACATTTTTCCTATACACATTTAATATTCTTCAAATGTTTGATTAACATTTTTTGGAATAATTGTTTAACCTTTTCTTGCAAATGCTTGATTAATATTTTAAAAATACATGATCAATTTGTTTTATTACACATTGTATTTTTTATACACTTTTTGTATACATGAGAAACATTTTCTCTATACATATTTAACATTTTTCAAATACATGGTTAACATTTTTTTCAAAAAAAATTATGTATTGTGTTTTCTGTAATATATTTATTAAGAATATTTGGGAGTAAAAAAGAAAGCAAAAATGGAAGAAAAAACGTGAAAACAAAAACAAAAAAAAAGAGGTTGTGGCCTCCCACGAGCTGGCCCGGCTCATCTGGCTCTTTTCTTGACGCCTAGGTTCCTTACATCTCGTTATAAGCGAGACATAGGGGTGCCCGTCTAGATGTGCATATTGAAGATGATATCATCCTTTGTGGGTCCTTTTTTTCCTCCCAGCAGCCTTGTCATCTGTTCATTGTGTAATATCAATGTGTGTTTCTTTGCAGCCATGTCCTTGTACCAATTGGGCCAGCGCTCGCTCATGTTCTTTGCTGCGTTGCTCACGTGCTGGGCTAGCTCATTAGTCACTATTACCAGACTACTGGACTAGTAGCATTCCTCATGTGCTCCTAATCAGTGCCGTGAGGGCCGATTCATGCATCAGGCGCCCATTGCGCGCCAAACCGGACTGAATTCAAAAAGGCCACTAGGTCGCACGTGTTACAACTCTTTCTTTCGCTCGTCGTTCCAATTGCATTGGATCACTCAGCTCGATCAATCGCTTCCATTTTAAAATTGATCGCTTCATGTATCTTTTGATAGGATATATAATACTTGGATCATTTGTGAACAGCTTGACTGTGTTTTCGTTCACAAATACATAAAAAAGAACACGGAAAATAGATTGATGAAATGAATTGTTGGCTGAACACGGTATAGTAGACTAGCATAACTGGAATTCAAAAAAGTACATAGATTTTTGAAAAAAAATTCATAAATTTGAAAAAAGTTCATCGATTTTGAAAAAAAATCATCAAATTTTTAAAAAACTTGACCAATTTGAAAAATGTTCATTCAATTTTGAAGAAAATTTCACAAAAAATTGAAAAAACTTCATCGATTTTGAAAACAAGTTCATCGGTTTTGAGAAAAGTTCATCAATTTTCAAAAAAAGGTCCTCAATTAAAAAAAGTTCACAAATTCGAAATTAGTTCATCGAGTTTTAAAATTTTCATCAATTTTGAAAAAACTTCATCGATTTTTAAAAATTTCATGGATTCGAAGAGAAGTTCATTTGTTTTGAAAAATGTTCACGAATTTGAAGATAAGTTTTCACAGTTTTAAAAAAATTCATGAATTTAAGACAAACTTCAATAATTGGAAAGAGAAAATAAAGTGAAAAATAAAGAGAAAGCAAAAAATTAAAGACCAGAAGAAATATCAGTCAAAATAAAACTAAAAAAATCAAAACAGGAAAACCATTGCCTTTTTTTAAAGTGTTATTGAAAAAGAGAAAATAAGTATAAAGTCACAACACATGAGGTGTCCTGTCGGTACCACCGTTTGTACGTTGCCTAGAAGATTTTTAAAAAAATACAGAAAGGAGAAACAGATGTACATGGGCCGGATTTTTTGAAAATTATACACAAAGGAAAAACACGTGTACGTGGACCAGCCCATGGCCGAGGTAGGGTGTGCGCCCGTTGGTGATTTCGCCTATAACGGGCGCCTTAAGCGACGTTTAGGTAATACCGCATTCCGCACGTTCTTTTTTTAGTTATACTTCGATCTTTTTTAGCTACTGGTGAAAAACACACACTGCGTCTAGTGTGTGTACGACTAGAAGATATTCAAGAATTAAAAGTTATTTATAAATTTTGAAAAATGTACATGAATTTATAAAATATTCATGTGACTTAAAAAAATGTTTGTGGAACTAAAAAGTTCGCAAATTGAAAGTTCAGTGGTAATTTAAAATATATTCATCATGCATTTTAAAATTGTTCAACATCATTTCAAACAATGTTCATCAATATTTTTTAAAATTTTCAACTTGCATTCAAACAGTATTTATCCCGACATTGGACTGGCTATATGTTTACACATGTGGCTGATAAAATAGCGCACACAACCCCCTAGTTCTTCTTAGCTTTCTGTTAATTTTAAAAAAATTGATGAATTAAAAAATTCTCCATGTGATTTGGTGAGATTTATTTTTTTCACAAATTTCAAAATACTTTTGTGCATGTGATTTGTTTCACAAATTCGAAAACACCTGCGAAATTCATAAATGATCACAAATTTGAAAAGTATTTGCAAATTTGAAAGACGTTCACGAATTTGGAAAAAATCATGGGTTAACCTCTTCCCCATAGTTTCAAGAAAAAATATGCTTTTAAAACAAATGAAAAGTAAAACACGAAGATTTTATTAAAAAAAAGTGAGTATCTGGCCGACAACCCCTTCTCGCCCCAGTTGCAGTCGTGTTATCACCATGTAGTTGTAGTTGAGTTACAACTATTGCAGTTGCATGTCTAGTGATGGACATGCAACTGGCCAAGAACCCTCCTACCACCCCAGTTGCAGTCATGTTGAGAGCCATGCAGTTGTAGTCGGGTTACAACGCTTGCATTTCAAGGATGAACATGCAACTAGTTCGAACAAGTTGCGTGTCAAAAGGTGGACATGCAACTGGGTCGAACGAATCGCATGTCAAACAATCACTACTAGGGAAAACCTTATACACAAAGGTATAGCACTAGCGCCGGTTAAAAGAGAGCACTACTTGTGATTCCCCCGATTCAATCATACACTAATCATGCACGCAAACGTGTACGATCAAGATCAGGAACTCACGGGAAGATATCACAACACAACTCTAAAAACATAAATAAGTCATACAAGCATCATAATACAAGCCAGGGGCCTCGATGGCTCGAATACAAGTGCTCGATCATAGACGAGTCAGCGGAAGCAACAATATCTGAGTACATACATAAGTAAACAAGTTGCCATAAGATGGCTAGCACAAACTGGGATACAGATCGAAAGAGGCGCATGCCTCCTGCCTGGGATCCTCCTAAACTACTTCTGGTCGTCGGCGGCGGCCTGCACGTAGTAGTAGGCACCTCCGGTGTAGTAGGAGTCGTTGTCGACGGTGGCGTCTGGCTCCTGGGCTCCAGCATCTGGTTGCGACAACCGAGAGAAAAGGAAAGGGGGGAAAGAGGGGAAAAGCAACCGTGAGTACTCATCCAAAGTACTCGCAAGCAAGGATCTACACTACATATGCATGGGTATCTGTGTAAAGGGGCAATATCGATGGACTGAACTGCAGAATGCCAGAATAAGAGGGGGATAGCTAGTCCTGTCGAAGACTACGCTTCTGGCAGCCTCCATCTTGCAGCATGTAGAAGAGAGTAGATGGTAAGTTCAGCAAGTAGCATCGCATAGCATAAATCCTACTTGGCGATCCTCTCCTCGTCACCCTGTGTGAGAGCGATCACCGGGTTATATCTGGCACTTGGAAGGGTGTGTTTTATTAAGTATCCGGTTCTAGTTGTCATAAGGTCAAGGTACAACTCCGGGTCGTCCTGTTACCGAGGATCACGGCTATTCGAATAGATAAACTTCCCTGCATGGGTGCACCACATTACCCAACACGCTCGATCCCCTTTGGTCGGACACACTTTCCTGGGTCATGCCCGGCCTCGGAAGATCAACACATCGCAGCCCTACCTAGGCACAATAGAGAGGTCAGCACGCCAGTCTAAATCATATGGCGCAGGGGTCTGGGCCCATTGCAGATTGCACACCTGCACGTTGCGAGGGTGGGCGGTGAGCAGACCTAGCAACCTCCATTACAAAGGAAGTTGCCTTACGCGGTCCAACCCGGCGCGCGCCGCTCAGTCGCTGACGTCAAGAAGGCTTCGGCTGATACCACGACATCGAGTGCCCATACTGTTCCCGCGTAGTTGGTTAGTGCGTATAGGCTTGTGGCCAGACTCAGATCAAATACCAAGATCTCGTTAAGCGTGTTATTTTAAAGTAATCGCGGATGCCGACCAGGGCCAAGCCCACCTCTCACCTTGGTGGTCTCAACTTCCCCTGTCGCTCCGCCACAAAGATCCACCTAGAGGGCCGTCGGGACAAAGGTCCTTTCAGCCCCCAACCCGTGAATCACTCGCGGGTACTCTACGAGCCGACCCGACTTTAGTCACCACATGTATCATATATTATGTATATAAGTATATACCCGTGATCACCTCCCGAGTGATCACGGCCCGATAGTATAGCATGGCAGACGGACAAGAATGTAGGGCCACTGATGGAATACTAGCATCCTATACTAAGCATTTAGGATTGCAGGTAAAGGTAACAACAGTAGTAGCAAAGACAGGCTATGCAGCAGAATAGGATTAACCGAAAGCAGTAACATGCTACACTACTCTAATGCAAGCAGTAGGGAGAAGGAATAGGCGATATCTGGTGATCAGGGGGGCTTGGCTGGTTGCTCTGGCAAGAAGGAGGGGTCGTCAACACCGTAGTCGATCGGGGTACCAGCAGCGGCGTCAGTCTCGTAGTCTACCGGAGAGAAGAGGGGGAAGAAACAATGAATACAATGCAAACAGATGCATATCGATGCATGTCATGACAAGTAACGGTGCCAGGTGTGCCCTAACGCAGTAGGAGGTGATACCGGCGAAGGGGGGAAACATCCGGGAAAGTATCCCCGGTGTTTCGCGTTTTCGGACATATGAACCGGAGGGGGAAAGTTGCGTGTTCGCAATGCTAGGGATGTGTGGCAGACGAACGGGCTACGTATCCGGATTCGTCTCGTCGTTCTGAGCAACTTTCATGCACAAAGTATTTTCATCCGAGCTATGGTTTATTTTATATGATTTTCTAAAGTTTTAATTATTTTAAATCAACATTATCCAGAATAGTGTAAGCTGACATCATCATGATGTCAGCAGTCAATAGGGCGTTGACTGGGTCAAACTGACGTGTGGGTCTTGGTTTTCATATAGACTACTAACTAATTAACAGTTAGTTATTTTAGTTACCATGCTAATTAAGTTTAATTAGTTATCTAAACAGAATTAATTATTTGATTAATTAATTAATTAATATTTTAATTATTTTTAATTATTTTTAATTATTTTTTATTTATTAATTCTCCTTTTTTAATAAATGTTATGGGGCTGGGCCCCCTTGTCATTGCCCCCAGGGGGCCTATTGGGCGTGGCCCGAAAGGTCATGCGGGCAGCGGCCGAAGCGCCCACGAGGTCGTCCCGAGGCGGCGGCGCTCGCCTCCGGGCGGTGGCTGCGGCGGTCGGCAACGGGCAGGGACTGGCGGGGTCGGCCGGGCGCGGCCCGGGTGGAGCGGCACGGCGCCGTGGGCGGAGGCCGGCTCCGACTACGCAGGCGATGGCTACGCTAGGCAGCAGCAGGCGCGGCGAGCTGGAGGGGAAGCAGTGCAGGTGCGGCGGCCGGAGCAGGGACGTGCGGAGGACGCGGCCGGCAGCGGCGCTGGGCGCGGGCGAGCAGCGCCGCAGGTGAGCGGGCGGGGGCGCACAGGCCGGCGTGCGAGGCGGGCTGCGGGACAGTGAGTGCGAGCGCCCACGCGCGGGAACACGAGCACGGGCGCGAGGGGGGTGGTGAGCGTGCGTGCAGGAGAGGGGGCGGGCGCGGCCTTGGCAGGGTGTGCGCGTGCACGACGGCGCGAGGCACAGAGGCGGGCAGACCAGCGGCGTGCGGGGTGCAGCAAGCGTGGGTAGGGGAAGAGGAGGAGATAACGGAGCCTAACCGCGGGGCCGTGGGGTCAAGGGCAGCGGGGGGTTGAGGAGGAGGTCGGAGATGTCGTTCCGGCGGGGAGGCAGGCCATTGTGGTGGCTCCGGGCAGCAGCGGGCCCCGGTGACGGCGTCGAGCGGCGACGGGGTCGGGAGCGGCTCCG
The DNA here is from genome assembly GCF_018294505.1 of Triticum aestivum. Classification (NCBI taxonomy): domain Eukaryota; kingdom Viridiplantae; phylum Streptophyta; class Magnoliopsida; order Poales; family Poaceae; genus Triticum; species Triticum aestivum. Next base: position 256,424,268 of record NC_057808.1, on the reverse strand, counting down.
AGCTCGGGGCGGTCCGGCGACGACGACGGCGCACAGCGGCGGGGAGGCGACAGCGGGCTATGGCAAGCGGCGTTGGGCAGCACCGGGTGGCGAGGCACGGCTTTCGAGGCGGCGCCAGGGGCGGCGGCCTCGGGCCTAGGGGGTTCGATCCCGATCCGGATCGGATCGGAGAGGGGGAGAGGAGCGACCGAGAGAGAGGAGATCATGGGAGAGTGCGGGGTGTGGTGGTGGATCGGGCTAGGGTTAGTGGGGCATGGGGGGTTATGCAGGGGTACCAGGTGGGTTGGCTGGCCGGCTGACTAGCTGGGCCGGTTGGCCCGGTCAGGGGGTTCTTTTTTTCTGTTTTTATTCTTTTCCTTTTTATTTTGTGTATTGTTTTAATTCAATTTAAATTATTTAGACATCCTGTAAAAACGTGGTTCCTTCACCATAAATACCTAGGCAATAACTGGCACACTCCGAACATTTTAGTTTTAGTGTTTGAAAAAAAAATTATGTTTGACAAAAATTCAAATTTGAATTCAAAACGTTTTGAACTAACGCGATATTAGCGACAGTAACAGAGGTGACGCGGCATCATTAGCTATAGCGACCCGACCTCAAACGGTCAAGTCTCTGTGCTTCAGTGTCATCCCTGGATCGGTAATGCTGACACACACAGTACTCGAAGGATTAATAACAGAGTAGAAATCACACACTTATTACATCGAATGTCTCCAAATAGAACTTATTACAATAAATATGGCTTAAGGCCATCTAATACGATAACAGCGGAAGGCTTGGAAGATAAAGTGAGTCCATCAACTCCAACGGCATAGCTGAGTGCATGACAACGACCTATCGCACCTTTACTCGTCGTCTGAAAAGTCTGCAACATAATACAGCCCAAAAACGGGTCAGCACATGGAATATGCTGGCAATATAACAAAATAGAGCAATGAACAGATAAATGATATCACTATATGCATATATGGCTGGTGGAGGCTCTATGGTTATATGATTTTGTGAAAAGCCAATTTTTCCCTACAACAAAGGAATAAATTTTATTTAACTATCATGGTAGTTGAAACATCATTGAGAAGGTTCCTCCAACTCAATCCCAATTAAAGGTAATTATCAACCCAATAAATTAATTTAGAGTGATGAGATACAATAGGATAATCCAAGTACTAGATACTCAAGATGTCCATAACCGGGGACACGGCTAACCATGATTAGTTTGTACACTCTACAGAGGTTTGCGCACTTTTCCCCACAAGACTCGATATCCTCCGTTGGATTTCTCGCACTATATGGTGTTTGAGAAACGGATGACCGAGACACAGTCTTTCAGAAGCATTAACTCTTTACTCTGGGTGGACAGTTACACCTACTTTCCCTCTACATCTGCTAGCCCACCACTGAAAGAGGTCACGCAACATACTCAACTATGCCAGAGCCCATAATGGCTTCTGGCTGCACATGGAAGTTTCTAGCATGAATAATCTTATGATCCCTTTGAGCCTGGGTGGCGGACCGTAGGATGATCACATGGGTACTCCGGGATATCCTAGGACAACACTGGATTCTCCAGGTGCCCACAAGCAATCCACCCAGATGTGTATTAACGTTGCCACCTTAAGTTGAACCATTAATTAACAATCTCACATCTATCATGGATACACTCAAACCCAATCCACGTCTACGAGCATAGCATGGCAATATAAGCGTAACGTAGAAGTAACTCCCAAGGGTTTGATATTAAAACAGGTAATAGGTACTACCTCATCATCTACTTCCCAAACCCACAAGTTAATCAGATCCTAACCATGCAATTGTTTGAGGATTGATCTAATGCAATAAAACTGGGTAGTAAAGAGGTATGATCATAGTGTTACTTGCCTTGCTGACGATCCGCAAAACCTAGTGACTCGTAGTAGCACGCTTCGCACTCCGGGAATTCTATCACAAACAAACAATAACATACATAAGAAATCAAGCAAAGATGCAAGGGTAAAACTCAAATAAGAAGATCTAACCAGAAAGTTCAACTTAAGAACTCCGGTTTGCAAAAAGAATCAAATCAAACGGAGCAACGAAACTCAAACTGCGAAAGAAACAAGATCCGATTACTAATCTAGACTAAAGTCAAATTTTACAGTACCAAAATCTTCTTCAAGTTGGTTAAATAGAAAGAGGGCTTCGAGACGAAGATCTAGGCGCTTGAATCGCCTGATTCCGATAAACGAGCGAAAAAATGAATTAAAACGAAAATCGGGTCAGAAATCGCGATCGAAAATAATCGCGAAAAAACCCTAGAAAAAGAAAAACTGACGAACAGGCTAATGAACGAAAGTTCGCTGTCTGTAACTAACGGACGAAAACCGTTCGTTAAAACGAACATACGGACGAACGTCCGCTATTTAACTAAACCGAAACAAAAACCGATATGTTCAAAAAAAGAAACTAGGGTTTTCGAAATAAAATCGAACGTTTTTAAAAAACCGGCGGCTACCTCGAAATCCAGCGGGGCGGCGGGGCGGCAGTGGCGAGGCGGCGGGGCGACGGCGAGGCGGCGGCGCGGCGGCGGCGAGGCGGCGGCTAGAGGGCGGCGACGGCGGCGCGCTAGGGTTTGGGCAGTCATGGGCGGCGGGGGCGCTGCGGGGCTGGCGGCCTCGGCTTAAAAAGGCCGGCCGGGCGGAGTCCCGGTCGGGTACGGCCCGGTGTCGTTCCTTTAAAAAAAATATTCCAACGTGCAGAAAAAGAAAGAAAGGAATTACTAAACGGACTCCAAAAATCCCGAAATAAATTTTCCCCGTCCCCTAAAAATCTAGCGGACAAGGTGAACATTTATTTAGGACTAAAATGCAATTTTGAAAAACACGTATTTTTCCTAATTCAAATAAAATTGCAGAAAAATCCGAATAAAATCAAATATTTGATTTTAATATTTTTCCTCCAATATTTCATTTATTTTGGAGAAGTCATATTATCTTCTCGCATATATTTTAATATGAAATATTTTCGGAGAGAAAATAAATTAAAACCAAAGTGATCCTTGTTTCAATATTTGATAAAAGTCAAATATGAAGAAAAAACGTGAATTCCCCAACTCTCTCCGAGGGTCCTTGAGTTGCTTAGAATTTCGAGGATCGCGAAACGAAATGCAATAAAATATGATATGCATGAATGACCTATGTATAACATTCCAAATTGAAAATTTGGGATGTTACAAACCTACCCCCCTTAAGATGAATCTCGCCCTTGAGATTCGGGTTGGCTAGAAAATAGGTGAGGGTGATCCTTCCGTAGATCGTCTTCTCGTTCCCAGGTGGCTTCATCCTCAGTATGGTGGCTCCACTGAACTTTGCAAAACTTGATAACCTTATGGCGAGTAACTCGGCTGGCAAACTCTAGAATCTTGACAGGCTTCTCCTTATAAGTCAAATCACTGTCCAACTAAATTGCTTCCAGGGGCACTGTATGTCTCAGAGGAATATCGGCCATCCCTGCATGGCACTTCTTCAACTGGGAAACGTGAAACACATCATGTACTCTTGACAGTCCTTCGGGTAACTCCAACTTGTAGGCAACTTCTGCCATGCGTTCCAAAACACGGTACGGTCCCACAAATCTCGGGGCTAACTTTCCCTTAACTCCAAAATGTTTAACTCCTCGAAGAGGTGAAACTCGCAGATATGCTCGGTCTCCGCTTTCATAGATTACCTCCTTGCGTTTTGAATCTGCATAACTCTTCTGTCGGGACTGAGCTACCTTCAGTCTATCCCGAATCAGCTTAACCTTCTCTTCAGATTCTTTAATCAAATCTGGTCCAAACAACTGGCAGTCTCCAACTTCATCCCACATCAACGGTGTTCGGCATATTCTTCCATACAAGGCTTCGAACGGTGCCATCTTCAAACTGGCCTGGTAGCTGTTGTTGTAAGTAAATTCCGCATAGGGAAAGTTGTCATCCCAACTAGATCTGTAATCTAGCGCACAAGCTCTCAACATGTCCTCTAGAATCTGATTGACTCTCTTGATCTGTCCATCTGTCTGCGGGTGAAAAGCTATACTGAACTCCAGCCCGGTTCCCAAAGTCTGGTGCAGCTGATGCCAAAACTTTGAAGTAAACTGTGTTCCTCTATCTAATACGATGGTCCTCGGAACTCCGTGCAGACATACGATCCTGGTCATGTATATCTTGGCCAACTTCGCACTTGTATAGGTGGTTTTCACTGGGATAAAGTGGGCTACTTTGGTCAAGCGATCCACTACTACCCAGATAGAATCATATCCCGATCGGGTCCTGGGTAATCCGGTGATAAAATCCATGCCAAGCTTATCCCACTTCCATTCGGGTATCGGCATAGGCTGCAGTAATCCTGCTGGCTTCTGATGTTCTGCCTTCACTCTCTGACATACATCGCATAGGGCTACATACTCGGCAATATCCTTCTTCATACCAGTCCACCAGAAATGCTCCTTCAAATCCAAATACATCTTAGTGTTTTCGGGGTGTATCGAGTATGGCGAGTCATGAGCTTCTTGTAGTATCAACTTCCTGATCTCTGCATTATTGGGCACATATATACGGTCCTCAAACCACAAGGTGTCGTGCTCATCCTCACGAAAACCTTTGGCTTTTCCTTCGCCCATCTTCTCCTTTATCTCGGCAATCTCCTTGTCATCCATCTAAGCTTCTCGAATCTTTCCCAACAATGTAGACTGAACTTCCATTGCTGCAACACAACCTCTAGGAACAATCTCCAAACGAAGTTCCCTGAGATCCTCGGCTAACTCCTTTGGCATCCCTCCGGTTACGAGGGTGTTAACATAACTCTTACGGCTCAAAGTGTCTGCTACGACATTGGCCTTGCCTGGATGATAGTGCAACTTCATATCATAATCCTATATGAGCTCCAACCATCTCCTCTGCCTAAGGTTAAGCTCCTTCTGTGTGAAGATGTACTTCAAACTCTTGTAGTCCGTGTACACATCGCAACGGTTTCCAATGAGAAAATGTCTCCAGGTCTTGAGCGCATGCACCACAGCTGCCAACTCCAAATCATGCGTGGCATAATTTAACTCGTGCGGTTTCAGTTGTCGTGAGGCATACGAAACAACTCTCCCGTCTTGCATAAGTACTCCTCCAAGTTCTAAGCGAGAGGCGTCGCAATACACTTGGAAATCCTTGCGTATATCTGGTAGAATCAGCACTGGGGCTGTAGTCAAACGCTTCTTCAACTCCTGGAAACTTGCTTCACATTCATCAGTTCAATGGAACTTAGTGTCCTTCTTCAACAATGCCGTCATAGGCTTCGTAATCTTAGAAAAATTCTCTATGAATCTCCGATAGTATCCCGCGAGTCCAAGAAAACTGCAGATCTCTCCAACTGAGGTGGGTACCAACCACTCAGTGACTGACTGAACCTTGGTGGGATCCACTGCTATACCTTCTCTTGATATAACATGTCCAAGAAATCCAACTTCCTTCAACCAAAACTCACATTTGCTGAACTTGGCATATAACGGATGTTCTCTGAGCTTCTCGAGAACTAAACGCAAATGCTCCTTGTGTTCCTCTTCATTCTTCGAGTATACCAAGATATCATCAATGAACACCACAACAAATTTATCCAAGAACTCCATGAACACCTTGTTCATCATACTCATGAAATAGGCAGGGGCGTTAGTTAGTCCAAAAGACATAACCGTATACTCATATAGCCCGTACCTTGTGGTGAAGGTTGTCTTAGGTAATCCTTTTCCCTAATCTTCAGCTGGTGATAACCTGATCGCAAATCAATCTTCGAAAACACCTTAGCTCCTTGCAACTGGTCAAACAAATCATTGATCATCGGCAGTGGATACTTATTCTTGATTGTTACTTCATTCAACGTACGATAATCAACAACCATCCTTAACAATCCATCCTTCTTCTCAACCAAGAGCACTGGGGCTCCCCATGGTGATGAACTTCGTCGGATGTAACCTTTCTCCAATAACTCCTTAATCTGCTTCTTGATCTCTTCTAGATCATTTGCGGGCATCCGGTAGGGTCTCTTTGATATTGGTCCGGTGCCTGGCAACAGCTCTATCAAAAACTCGATATCTCGATCCGGTGGCATGCCTGGTAACTCCTCCGGAAATACATCCGGGTAATCCTTCACTACCGGCACTTCCTCCTGAACAACTCCCATGAGAGAATTTACTTGGGTCCTCCTCGGTGCATGTCTGGATACATACTTGATCCTTTTTCCCTCCGAGGTGGTGAGTAAAATTGACTTACTCGCGCAATCAATGTTTCCTCCATACATCGATAGCCAATCCATTCCTAGTATCACATCCAAACCTTGTGACTCCAAAATTATCAGATCTGAGGGGAAAACATGGCTTCCAATGGTCAATGGCATCTGAAAACATCCTTGACTTGCTATATAGTAACATGGGTGTCCTAAGTACCTTAGTGGGCAACTTATACTTATCCATGAATCCCCTTGATATGTATGAATGTGATGCACCATTATCGAGAAGAACAATTGCAGTAAAAGACTTAACCAAAAACTTACCGATAACTACATCAGGCTGCTCCTCAACTTCCTCCACGTTCACGTGGTTCACTTGTCCCCTATTGAAAGGGCTGGGCTTCTTCCCAGCGCTTCCATTGACATTACCATTCTTTACTTCAGGGCACTCAGTGGCATAGTGTCCAGTCTTCCCGCACTTGAAACAAGTAATGTGACTTAGGTCTTTCTTGGCGGGTGTGGCTGGGTTAGAGCGGTTCTGATTGCTGCCTGCTCCGTTCCCATTTCCATTCTTGGGGCCATTGTGGTTGTGAGAACTTCCTCCATTGTGAGTGTGGCCTCCATGGTTATGGACAAGTCCTCCCGAATTCGGGGTGAAACGAGGCTTCTGCTGAGCTCCAGAATTGTACTTTCCTTGTCCATGCTTCCTCTTGCGGCTCTCAATCTGCTGCTGCTTCCCTTCAATCATAAGAGCCTTGTCTACCAACTCCTGGTAGTTGTTGAATGTTGCCACCATCAACTGCATGCTCATCTCATCATTAAGCCTTTCCATAAACTTCTCCTGCTTCGCGGCATCTGTGGCCACATCATCAAGGGCATAACGAGATAGCTTACTAAACTCATCTACGTACTGAGCCACAGTACGATTTCCCTGGCGTAAGTTGCAAAACTCACGCTTCTTCATGCTCATAGCTCCAGTTGAGACATGGGCTGTGCGGAATGCTTGCTGAAACTGATCCCAAGTGACATTGGCTATGGGAAAAGTGGTTGTGTAATTCTCCCACCATGAGGCTGCTGGTCCATCCAACTGATGTGCGGCAAAACGCACCTTCTCTACATCCGTGCAACCTGCGGTGGTCAACTCCCTTCCAATTCTGTGTAGCCAGTCATCCGCAACTATTGGCTCGGTGCTACTGGAAAACATCGGCGGTTGTAACCTCAGAAAACGGTCTAAGTTGTCAACTGGAGGAGGGTTGTTGTTGTTGTTGCCTTGGTTCTGGACTATATCTGCATCAAGGCATTCTGCTGCTGGATCAACTGGGTGATCTCCGGTGGGAAGACAAATCTGGTGTCACGTCTCGGAGGCATCTGATGGGTTTAGAGGGGAGAGATTAGAATAGAATTGAGGTCTAGTGAGAAAACACTACCCATATGCACATGAGACAAACACAAAGATATCACTCAATCAATCAAGCAAGGGCATACAAACGGTCTAGAACTATCGTTAAAGTGCTCGGACTATACTATTTACATGGGGGAAATACTACTGATCATATGGTGGTCTACTAGAAATTTTGATCGGTGGAAGACTCCGTGATGTCCGCTCCAGCTTCGTCTTCAAAGTCATCATCACTATCATCGGGGTCGGAGTCGGTGTCGTCAATGATGATGTAGTTCTCCGGGCAAGTGAAATCATCGTCCTCTCCTCGTGGCGCGGGATCTCCCATGAATACTCCGATCTTCTTTATCAGGTCGTCGTTCTTCTCCAATAGTGTCGCGATTTCCTCCTCATATCCATCGCGTGTAGACTTGAGTTCCTCTTCTAACTCGGTGATCCTTGTCACCGCCTTCTTCAAATCTATCATGCTTGCGCACATCTGGTTCTCCTGGCGTCGAATGTGTTGGTTTAACTCCTGGATGAATGCTGCAATGGACCTGTCCTTCCTGGTGCTGACTATCTCCCATTGCTCATCTCGGCGCCCACATATCTAGTAGATAGTATCCTTGAGATCCTTGTGGTAAACTTCGCCAATACGTCCCATGGTGATGTGGGCTGCCATGCTCTTGCCTAGACTCCAGGTGGGTGCGTCAAAGGAAAACTCTATGGGCTCAGTGACTGGCGTGAACGTCCTTCCTGGAACTTGAACTTGAATCATCCAGCGCTCCTCTTCTGGTAAAGTGGCGTTGTAGGTCCCGGTGAAGCTTGGTATTCCAATGTTCAGGTATATAGTGACTTCCTTCAAGTGTCGTCCAAAAGGTGTATCTTCATCCGGTTGTGCAAACTTGTTCCTTGCATCTGCCATCCTAAAGAGTAGAAAATGGAGAGGAGTCAGAAATGAGAAGAGAGGAGTGACCTATGGCTTTTCTTAGTGGTCGTGTCCTACATTCAGCGCGTGCTCTGATACCATCTTGTAGCGACCCGACCTCAAACGGTCAAGTCTCTGTTCTTCAGTGTCATCCCTGGATCGGTAATGCTGACACACACAGTACTCGAAGGATTTATAGCAGAGTAGCAATCACACACTTATTACATCGAATGTCTCCAAATAGAACTTATTACAATAAATATGGCTTAAGGCCATCTAATACGATAACAGTGGAAGGCTTGGAAGATAAAGTGAGTCCATCAACTCCAACGGCATAGCTGAGTGCATGACAACGACCTATCGCACCTTTACTCGTCGTCTGAAAAGTCTGCAACATAATACGTTGCAGCCCGAAAACGGGTCAGCACATGGAATATGCTGGCAATATAACACAGTAGAGCAATGAACAGATAAATGCTATCACTATATGCATATATGGCTGGTGCAGGCTCTATGGTTATATGATTTTGCGAAAAGCCAATTTTTCCCTACAACAAAGGAATAAATTTTATTTAACTATCATGGTAGTTGAAACATCATTGAGAAGGTTCCTCCAACTCAATCCCAATTAAAGGTAATTATCAACCCAACAAATTAATTTAGAGTGATGAGATACAATAGGATAATCCAAGTACTAGATACTTAAGATGTCCATAACCGGGGACACGGCTAACCATGATTAGTTTGTACACTCTGCAGAGGTTTGCGCACTTTTCCCCACAAGACTCGATCTCCTCCGTTGGATTTCTCGCACTATATGGTGTTTGAGAAATGGATGACCGAGACACAGTCTTTCAGAAGCATTAACTCTTTACTCTGGGTGGACAGTTACACCTACTTTCCCTCTACATCTGCTAGCCCACCACTGAAAGAGGTCACGCAACATACTCAACTATGCCAGAGCCCATAATGGCTTCTGGCTGCACATGGAAGTTTCTAGCATGAATAATCTTATGATCCCTTTGAGCCTGGGTGGCGGACCGTAGGATGATCACACGGGTACTCCGGGATATCCTAGGACAACACTGGATTCTCCAGGTGCCCACAAGCAATCCACCCAGATGTGTATTAAAGTTGCCACCTTAAGTTGAACCATTAATTAACAATCTCACATCTGTCATGGATACACTCAAACCCAATCCACGTCTACGAGCATAGCATGGCAATATAAGCGTAACGTAGAAGTAACTCCCAAGGGTTTGATATTAAAACAGGTAATAGGTACTACCTGATCATCTACTTCCCAAACCCACAAGTTAATCAGATCCTAACCATGCAATTGTTTGAGGATTGATCTAATGCAATAAAACTGGGTAGTAAAGAGGTATGATCATAGTGTTACTTGCCTTGCTGACGATCCGCAAAACCTAGTGACTCGTAGTAGCACGCTTCGCACTCCGGGAATTCTATCGCAAACAAACAATAACATACATAAGCAATCAAGCAAATATGCAAGGGTAAAACTCAAATAAGAAGATCTAACCAGAAAGTTCAACTTAAGAACTCCGGTTTGCAAAAAGAATCCAATCAAACGGAGCAACGAAACTCAAACTGCGAAAGAAACAAGATCCGATTACTAATCTGGACTGAAGTCAAAATTTACAGTACCAAAATCTTGTTCAAGTTGGTTAAACGGAAAGAGGGCTTCGAGACGAAGATCTAGGCGCTTGAATCGCCTAATTCCAATAAACGAGCGAAAAGATAAACTAAAACGAAAATCGGGTCAGAAATCGCGATCGAAAATAATCACGAAAAAACCCTGGAAAAAGAAAAACTGACGAACAGGCTAATGAACGAACGTTCGCTATCTGTAACTAACGGACGAAAACCGTTCGTTAAAACGAACGTATGGACGAACGTCCGCTATTTAACTAAACTGAAAAAACGAAACAAAAACCGATCTGTTCAAAAAACGAAACTAGGATTTTCGAAATAAAACCGAACGGTTTTAAAAAAACCGGCGGCTACCTCGAAATCCGGCGGGTCGGCGGGCGGCGGCGCGGCGGCGGCGAGGCGGCGGCTAGCGGGCGGCGGCCGCAGCGCGCTAGGGTTTGGGGAGGCGTGGGCGGCGGGGTGGGCTGCGGGGCTAGCGGCCTCGGCTTAAAAAAGGCCGGCCGGGCGGAGTCCCGGTCGGGTACGGCCCAGAGTCGGTTTCCTTTTTTTTATATTCTGACATGCAGAAAAAGAAAGAAAGGAAATACTAAACGGACTCCAAAAATCCCGAAATAAATTTTCCCCATCCCCAGAAAATCTACCGGACAAGGTGAACATTTATTTAGGACTAAAATGCAATTTTGAAAAACGTGTATTTTCCTAATTCAAATAAAATTGCAGAAAAATCCGAATAAAGTCAAATATTTGATTTTAATTTTTTTTCCTCCAATATTTCATTTATTTTGGAGAAGTCATATTATCTCCTCTCATATATTTTAATATGAAATATTTTCGGAGAGAAAATAAATTAAAACCAAAGTGATCCTTGTTTCAATATTTGATAAAAGTCAAGTATGAAAAAAAAACGTGAATTCCCCAACTCTCTCCGAGTGTCCTTGAGTTGCTTAGAATTTCGAGGATCGCGAAACGAAATGCAATAAAATATGGTATGCATGAATAACCTATGTATAACATTCCAAATTGAAATTTTGGGATGTTACATTAGCAGAGGTTCACTGTAGCATAACTATCCGGGCGTTACAATTCTCCTCCACTACAAGAAATCTCGTCCTGAGATTTTAAGAGGTGGCATAAGGGAGAAAGTTCTGGTTACGATATTCTAACGAATCTCTTCGTTCTTGCTTGCTCTTCTCGAAGAGGTCGATCCACTAGGTTGATGTCTTCATTTCTCTGCTCTAGGTCATCATGATGAAGCCGGCATCCTTTTCTTCAGGATCTCCATCATACTTACGGAAGAGATAAGGGGGGAGACTCGGGAAGGACGGAGCTCAACACATGCTAGGTACTTGGGGGCTATCTCAGTGAACGAGGCATAGAGGCATCTCTTGAGATGAAATTCAAGAGAGTCATCGAGAGTAAGGTAAGAAGGTGCAATAAGAAATTTCAAGCGGATAGGCAATCATTCATTGCCTGAAACAGAGTGAGAAATGGGTTCGAAGCAATGAAAAGAAATATTGCGTCTAATACCAGACTAGATCATCCATAGGACGGTGGCTCGTGAATTTCATACGAAGCCAAGGGCAAAAGATACTTCAGAATCAAGGTTGTAAAGGAGAGTCAGGTTTCGATCCTATGGAACTGTGGGTTATGGGCACACCATGTGGGTTAACAGTAGGAAGGGCGATGACGTCTTGCAGGATCATGTAAGCAAGGCATGTTAGAGGATAGCCTGTCAGTTATGTCGGCAACAACATCGGTACCAAGGGCGAGGGACAAAGAGAACCATTTTCCTGCTCGTTAAACGAGGCGGACCCATAGGCAAAGTTCTCGTCCAGCGATGGTTACCGGAATGTCGTCAACAAAAGTAGCAGGGTCTTACTGACAGAGTGGTACAACGAGGTGTTTACGTAAGCAGGAGAAACTTACTGCTTAGATCATATAGATCACAAGAAAGGTTAAACAAAACAATGGAAAAGAAATTTGTGATTACCAGATTAAACAGAACAATGAAAAGGAAATGTGTTTAAACACATATTCCAGGTGTATATCCTTCCCAAGGACAAGTAGAGCATGATATCCATGACATGATAGAAAGTAGAAAACCATTTAGGTAAGGGGAAAGGAATTCCACGACATTACCCATACAACGGTGTTTGGGTAATTGATAAAGAAAATTTAGCATGGTTGCTTCAAATGTTCTTATTGAGAATCGGAGTACCACAGACATGCTTCAAGATAGCATTGGCATGGTCTTCAAGCAAAGGTCATACTTCGGATACACGAAGGATCCATCAGGAACAACTTGTAGAATAAGTTTTACAATTTCCTCATGGAAGAATCGTTAAGCTTGCTAAAAAGGAAACTATAACAATAGGTCCTCCGGCCAGGTGTGCTAGGCATGACATCATCTTACCAGGTCATATAAAGACCAATGATATAACTCTTGGATATATGTCCCAACCATCATATCTGACCGAGATTCGGATCTGATTGGTGTCAGGGTGCCTCAGACTCGGGATGCCCGAGGAGAAAAGGTGCGACACAAATTGACGAGATGACATCGGAGATTCTCGGGAAATGAACTATGGAAGCAAGTTCTGAAACAAGAGTTCATCATTAAACCAAGGAGAGGATGAGGAGGTGGCGGATGGACTTGGCGACAACTCATCGAGATTTCCAAAAAGATGGATCTCCTCAATAATGTAAACAAGGAGATAACATTTGTCGGATCAAGTGATATAATGATGTATGCCTGAGGAAAACATACGCAAGTAAACATTGGTTGAAAGGTGCACCAGAAAGGTGGGCTTAGATAGCATGATCAACGTTAGAATGGTGGTTCAACAACCAATAGTCTAAGAACGAACTATCGACCATCAACTTCAAAGCAATAGGGTTGCTAGAAGTACAGAATCCAAGCAACACCGTTCACTTGTTGGTATCGCGGTTAGAATCAACACGGGGACCAAGAAGGGAAGGTTATGGTGAGAAGTATTACTTGCATCAATAATTCATAACAGGTGGTGAAATTCTCACGACATTCTTGACATAAACGATGGTAATACTCCAAGGTAGAGAATAACATAAGTCGGATAGCAAGGAACTCAAGGTACAACGCAAAACTTGAACAAGTTATGTGTTGGAAGGGAAATCAATAATGTTGTTGATGTTAACAAATCATCGAGGGCAAGGATGGTATTTCTCATCATGAATTCAATTGATATCTTGGAAGAGCTCTGAATGCTGATGATGATCACGACACATTTGTCAAGAGATTTCATGAAGATGTAATCGATCGGCGATGACATCAAGTTAAAGGAATGATGAAGCGAAAGGTTATTGGAACCATGGGTACGACACAAACTCGAAATCAAGTTTGTTGTTCAAGGAGAAATGATATGACGAGGAAGATCGACGTAAGATTAGCTCACCGTCTAAATTTGTGCTCCGGAAAGAAGGACTAGGTAGCACAATTAAAATTAGCACTATCATGAAGTAACCGATCGGGCTAGGAGTGACGTGATGGAGTATTAAACGTCTCAACAACAAAGTACTAGGAGTATTGAATCACAGTGTTGATTCGATTCACTAATTGGTGTTCTCGGTTGACGACAACCCAGAACCCGTGGAGTGACTATGACGGGGAAAGCTACTACTTCATCAGAAATTCATAACATGTAGTGCAATGGGGGTGATATCCTCGAGATACCAGGGGTAATACTCGAAGGTAGATCAAAATAGAGGTTGGGCAGGTGTACTAATATGAGAAGTCAAGTATTTTACTCGTCCGAGAAATGGGAGCAAAGAAAGACAATATGGTCGAAACCACGATTGCAAAAGACCAAATCCTAGATATAATATGAACTTATACCAAGGGAATAATTAATTTAAGAGAAGTTTCCATGATAAGATCTACATCGTGTCCATGGGCATGAACACAAAGTTCAAGGTCGACTCCCACTTCTCCAATGCATAATAATTCATTCACCTCTCGTATTTCGAAAATGACATTAGTTGTTGAAAGTTTTACCTGGTGCAACACTAGATAAGTATGACCCGTGAAATCTTTCGCGTTCACACAAATTAGGGAAGGCGTTGGTTCAACCCATCGGGGCATCTTATGAACAGATACCACAAACTTCGGAGTAAATAGTACAAGCTCGAAAGTAGAGTATAGTTATCAAAGCAGAGGAAACAAATTGCCAAAGGCATTATATATCAGGGAAAGAACTTCTCGAGGTTTTTGTATACGAAGGACACTATCGGATGATATTTCAACAAAGGATCCGACGGTCCATAGCGAAGCTGATGTGAGTATCGGCACACAACCAGAGGAAGAAACAATGTGAAGGCATTGGATTATAGAAGCAACTGGCTAATTCAAAGCTCACATGTAAAGGAATTATGATTTCCAAATCAAAGGATCAGAAGCAAATGCTCTGATTAAGGATGGATAAGTTGAGTAAGCTTAGGGGTAAAATCGACAACAATTTGATTGGTTGAGATTCAGCTCATGTTTAAAATGACGTCTGAGCCGAAAGGATGAATTCTAGGATCTGATTGAGGATTGCGAGCATTCGCAACATATTGAATCAATGGACTCAAAATGATAGTGACAAAGGCTGCCAATAAGATTACTATACTTATGGGATTAACCATAATGCCAGCAAGCAAGAATTTCAAGAGCAATAAGCTGCTAAGGATTTTCGGAAGATCGGATATTATTTCGAAGACCTTAGTGAAACACATAAACAACTGGGGATGCGGCGGATACTCGGTAAGTGCGAGGAATTATCCGTAGGAGTATTCAGGTGGCTTAGAACTGCAAGGCAGTAGGCACAAAGTATTCTCGGAACAATAGAGAGAATTTTCGGCGTATCTTGTGATAACAAGATCAATGGGATTGAAAGGGCAAGTGTATGTAATTATCCATAATGATACAACAGTGGTAGGGAATTTGCAAAGGCGGTGGGCACAAGTGTCTCAAGAGAACATCAGAGATTATCTTTGGAATCTTCTGGTGCAGCAGGCAATCATCTGTAATAAGGGGCACTCCAGGTGGACGTGATCACGAGATCCTAATGTTAGAGTTATTAAAACCATTTTAACCTGAATAGAAGAGAGATCAGAGTCCTAGAGTATATACGAGGAATAAAATATCCTAATACCACCAAAATGGCGACGTGAGCCCGTAAGACACACAACCATGTTAGTAAAAGTTTTGTAGTGACTAGACTCAACTTTGGCCAAGGAGTTTGGAAGGGGGTCCTACAGGCAGTCGGCTCTGATACCAACTTATGACGCCCCTGATTCAATTGTACACTAATCATGCACGCAAACGTGTACGATCAAGATCAGGGACTCACGGGAAGATATCACAACACAACTCTAAAAACATAAATAAGTCATACAAGCATCATAATACAAGCCAGGGGCCTCGAGGACTCGAATACAAGTGCTCGATCATAGACGAGTCAGCGGAAGCAACAATATCTGAGTACAGACAGAAGTAAACAAGTTGCCATAAGATGGCTAGCACAAACTGGGATACAGATCGAAAGAGGCGCAGGCCTCCTGTCTAGGATCCTCCTAAACTACTCCTGGTCGTCGGCGGCGGCGTGCACGTAGTAGTAGGCACCTCCGGTATAGTAGGAGTCGTTGTCGACGGTGGCGTCTGGCTCCTAGGCTCCAGCATCTGGTTGCGACAACCGAGAGGAAAGGAAAGGGGAAAAAGAGGGGGAAAAGCAACCGTGAGTACTCATCCAAAGTACTCGCAAGCAAGGATCTACACTACATATGCATGGGTATTTGTGTAAAGGGGCAATATCGGTGGACTGAACTGCAGAATGCCAGAATAAGAGGGGGATAGCTAGTCCTGTCGAAGACTACGCTTCTGGCAGCCTCCATCTTGCAGCATGTAGAAGAGAGTAGATGGTAAGTTCACCAAGTATCATCGCATAGCATAAATCCTACCCGGCGATCCTCTCCTCGTCGCCCTGTGTGAGAGCGATCACCGGGTTATATCTGGCACTTGGAAGGGTGTGTTTTATTAAGTATCCGGTTCTAGTTGTCATAAGGTCAAGGTACAACTCCGGGTCGTCCTGTTATCGAGGATCACGGCTATTCGAATAGATAAACTTCCCTGCAGGGGTGCACCACATTACCCAACACACTCGATCCCCTTTTACCGGACACACTTTCCTGGGTCATGCCCGGCCCCGGAAGATCAACACGTCGCAGCCCTACCTAGGCACAACAGAGAGGTCAGCGCGCCGGTCTAAATCCTATGGCGCAGGGGTCTGGGACCATCGCCCATTGCACACTTGCACGTTGCGAGGGCGGCCGGTGAGCAGACCTAGCAACCTCCATTACAAAGGAAGTTGTGTTACGCGGTCCAACCCGGCGCACGCCGCTCAGTCGCTGACGTCAAGAAGGCTTCGGCTGATACCACGACATCGAGTGCCCATAACTGTTCCCGCGTAGTTGGTTAGTGCATATAGGCCAGTGGCCAGACTCAGATCAAATACCAAGATCTCGTTAAGCGTGTTATTTTGAAGTAACCACGGACGCCGACCAGGGCCAGGCCCACCTCTCACCTAGGTGGTCTCAACCTCCCCTGTCGCTCCGCCACAAAGATCCACCCAGAGGGCCGTCGGGACAAAGGTCCTTTCAGCCCCCAACCCGCGAATCACTCGCGGGTACTCTACGAGCCGACCCGACTTTAGTCACCACATGTATCATATATTACGTATATAAGTATATACCCGTGATCACCTCCCGAGTGATCACGGCCCGATAGTATAGCATGGCAGACGGACAAGAATGTAGGGCCACTGATGGAATACTAAGCATTTAGGATTGCATGTAAAGGTAACAACAGTAGTAGCAAAGACAGGCTATGCAACAGAATAGGATTAACCGAAAGCAGTAACTTGCTACACTACTCTAATGCAAGCAGTAGGGAGAAGGAATAGGCGATATCTGGTGATCAGGGGGTTGCCTGGTTGCTCTGGCAAGAAGGAGGGGTCGTCGACACCGTAGTCGATCGGGGTACCAGCAGCAGCATCAGTCTCGTAGTCTACCGGAGAGAAGAGGGGGGAAGAAACAATGAATACAATGCAAACAGATGCATATCGATGCATGTCATGACAAGTAACGGCGCCAGGTGTGCCCTAACGCAGTAGGAGGTGATACCGGCGAAGGGGGGAAACATCCGGGAAAGTATCCTCGGTGTTTCGCGTTTTCGGACATATGAACCGAAGGGGGAAAGTTGCGTGTTCGCAATGCTAGGGATGTGTGGCGGACGAACGGGCTACGTATCCGGATTCGTCTCGTCGTTCTGAGCAACTTTCATGCACAAAGTATTTTCATCCGAGCTACGGTTTATTTTATATGATATTCTAAAGTTTTAATTATTTTAAATCAACATTATCCAGAATAGTGTAAGCTGAAGTCATCATGATGTCTGCAGTCAAAAGGTTGCTGACTGGGTCAAACTGACATGTGGGTCCCGGTTGTCATATAGACTACTAACTAATTAATAGTTAGTTATTTTAGTTAGCATGCTAATTAAGTTTAATTAGTTATCTAAATAGAATTAATTAAGTTAATTAATTATTTTATTAATTAATTTTTTAATTTTTTAATTATTATTTTTAATTTATTTATTTTTTAATTAATTCTCCTTTTTTTAATAAACGTTCTGGGGCTGGGCCCCCTTGTCATTGCCCCCAGGGGGGCCTATCGGGCATGGCCCGAAAGGTCATGCGGGTAGCGGGAGAAGCGCCTGGGAGGCCCGCCCGAGGCGACGGCGCTCGCCGGCGGGCGGTGGCTGCGGCGGCCGCTAACGGGAAGGGACTGGCGGGGTCGGCCGGGCGCGGCCCGGGTGGAGCGGCACGGCGCCGTGGGCGGCGGCCGGCTGCGGCTACGCAGGCGATGGTTGCGCTAGGCAGCAGCGAGCGCGGCGAGCTGGAGGGGAAGCAGTGTAGGTGCGGCGGCCGGAGCAGCGACGTGCGGAGGGCGCGGCCGGCAGCGGCGCTGGGCGCGGGCGAGCAGTGCCGCAGGTGAGCGGGGCGGGGGCGCATAGGTCCGCGTGCGAGGCGGGCTGCGGGACAGCGAGCGCGAGCGCCCACGCGTGGGAACACAAACACGGGCATGAGGGAGGGTGGTGAGCGTGCTTGCAGGAGAGGGAGCGGGCGCGGCCTTGGCAGGATGTGCGCGTGCACGACGGCGCGAGGCACAGAGGCGGGCAGAGCGGCGGCGTGCGGGGTGCAGCAAGCGCGGGTAGGGGAAGAGGAGAGATGTCGGGGCCTCACCGCGGGCCGTGGGTCAAGGGCAGCGGGGGTTTGAGGAGGAGGTCGGAGAAGTCATTCCGGCAGGGAGGCAGGCCGTCGTGGTGGCTCCGGGCAACGGCGGGGCCCGGTGACGGCGTCGGGCGGCGGCGGCCGGGACGTCGAGCGGCGACGGGGTCGGGAGCGGCTCCGAGCTCGGGGCGGTCCGGCGACGACGACGGCGCACAGCGGCGGGGAGGCGACAGCGGGCAACGGTAAGCGGCGTCGGGCGGCACCGAGTGGCGGGGCGCGGCCTTCGGGGCGGCGCCAGGGGCAGCGGCCTCGGGGGCAGGGGGTTCGATCCCGATCCAGATCGGATCGGGGGAGGGGAGAGGAGCGACCGAGAGAGAGGGGATCATGGGAGAGTGCGGGGTGTGGTGGTGGATCGGGTTAGGGTTAGTGGGGCGTGGGGGGTTATGCAGGGGTACCAGGTGGTCTGGCTGGCCGGCTGACTAGCTGGGCCGGTTGGCCCAGTGGGGGGTTCTTTCTTTTTTTGTTTTGTTTTCTATTTTTATTCTTTTTTTTATTTTCTCTACTGTTTTAATTCAATTTAAATTATTTAGACATCCTGTAAAACCATGGTTCCTTCACCATAAATACCTAGGCAATAACTGGCACACTCCGAACATTTTAGTTTTAGTGTTTGAAATTTTTTGATGTTTGACAAAAATTCAAATTTGAATTCAAAACATTTTGAACTAACGCGAGATTAGCGACAGTAACAGAGGTGGCGCGACATCATTAATAGAGGTTCACTGTAGCATAACTATCCGGGCGTTACACTACTGCTATTTGGTAGTAGCGCGCTTCCATAAAGCGCGCTACAGCTATAGTTATAGCAGTAGTGCGTCTGCTGGAAAAAGCGCTACCAATATAATTCCCATCATGTTGGCGGTAGGCTAGGGATAGTAGTAGCGATGCCACAAAAAGCGTGCTACCACTAAGTGTGTTGTAGCAGCGCGTTTCCTGCATAGGGCGTTACTGCTAGAAAATAAATAAAATGGAAAAGAAATAGAAAAGTAAATGAAAATGAAAGAAGTACAAAAAGGAGAAATGAAAAAAAAAATGTAAAGATAAACAAAAGAAAAAGAAAACTAAAGGAGAAAGGCATAGCAGCAACGATTGTTTCTACAAAGCGCTATAGTTAATCTAGCAGTAGCGCGTTTTATAAGCCCGCGCTATAGCTACGTTCCTTAGATAAAAGGAAAAGAAAAAGGAAAATAAATAACTGCTTCCTATAGCAATAGCGCGTTTTGGTAGAAAGCGCTATAGCTAACTTAGCTATAGCACTTTTTTCTACCAGCGCTACTGCTATTTTGACTTAACCCCGCGCGGGCTCAAAATTTTGCTAAGTCCTTCCCCCAATTCCCCATCGATCTCCTCCATCGCCGCCTCTCCCTCGCTGCCCCTGCTCCCTCGCCGCTGTCGCGCACCATCGGAGTCGTGCGCCCTCGACGCCCTGCCTCCCTCGCCGCCACTGCTTTCCTCGTCCGCTCCGCGCCGCCCTGCCTCCCTCGCCGCCACTACCCCCGTCGCCGCCAACGGAGCCGCGCTCCCTTGCCGCCCCTGCCTCCGTCGCCGAGCACCTCCCCGCCACCGTCTCTCCCCTCTCTGTAAGCCCCCCACCCCTCCTTTCTCTCTGCATGTTCTTCCTGCCATGTTAATTAGTAGTAGTAGTGGATGTTAATTAGTAGTAGGGTTCATAGATAATGTTTTTAGTAGTAGTAGTGGTGGTGGTGGTGGTACTAGTTAACTAGGGCAGTAGGGTTAATAGTAGATGTTTTTTAGTTAGGGTAATAATAGATGTTAAGTACTAGATAATGTAGATGTTAATTAATTCAGTAGGGTTTAGTTTTTGAATTGAGTTTGTTTAACTAGATGTTAATTAGGGTAGTAGGGTTTAGTTTAGAGTAAAATTTAGTTCAGTAGTTAACTAAATATAATTTTTAGGAAAAAATTGTATATGCTTAACTAGGATAGTAGGGTTAGGGATGTAGTGTTTAATTACAATTGTTAGGAAATTAAGGTTTAACTAGATGTTAACTAGGGTAGTAGGATTTAGTTTAGAGAAAAATCAATATAAATATATAAATTTCTATTAGTGCTGCAAGTCCAGTAGGTTCTTAATTTTTAGTAAATTTTTGTTAGGACAAAAATTTAGGACATAATTTGAGTTCTAGGTTCATAATTTTTATTAGGACAGAAATTGAGTTCTAGGGTTCATAATTTTTATTAGGACATAAATATGTAAAGGTTCTAGGTTTCTAGGGTTCATCCATCTATATTTGGTTTTTGAATTGAGTTTGAGAGAGCATGAGATTTGAGTAGATTTTCTTGAAGTGTCAAACACTAGGAGATGCAAATTTGAAGTGGTCATGTTATATGCAAATTCCTCAATAGTGTTTGCTCATGTTTATCTACTATTTTAGTTGCTCATGTACATGTTCTTAAGTGGTCCTGTTATATGCAACATTGAAGTGGTTCGATTGTGCCCAAGTGGCCTTTTGTTGTTTCCAGGAAATGAAGCCGAGTGGCCTATGTTTTGCCGAAATGTTGATTCATTTCCGTTCCGGCAAATTTCAGGTGCTCGATTTGTTCAGTTTTTAGCAAAGGTCATGAAGAATTTTTCTGTGAATTTTGGCATGACTTGTGCTACAAACTAGGACATATCGAGTGCCCGGGATTTGCCGCACCGGGAAGGAATCAACGTTCCTGCAAAACATAGGCCTTTTTATGTCATTATTCATTTTATTAGGTCTAGAATTAATTAACTAGATTTAATCGTAGGAAACATGGCTAGCAACGATGAATGACATGGTTCTGGTGATTGCAACGTCTACCTGGCGGCAGCCGATTATTTGAACCTTCTCGACGAGCAACGGTTGTTGCTGGGCCCACCTGTCACATCCGAGACCGACATCGAGACCGGCACCGAGACTGGCGTTGAGACCCAGACCGACATCGAGACCGGCGAAGCCGGTATAGAACCGAAACCGAAGAGGAGACGTCGACGCCCAAACTAGCTCATCACTACTAGAGTGGTGGTCACGGAGGTGGACGGCGGCAATTTTGAGCCAAAAGAGCATGCGGAAGCGCGAGCGTGCTACGACAATCAAATAGGCTGCATCGTACGGACAACCGCCACCATCAATGATGAGAAACTAAAAAAGATAGAAAATATGAAGCACTCCCTCCTAACGAAGCTGCATCAGGTATTCTTGTTCCCAGGCTGGGATGAAAAGAAATATACTGATCCAGATAAAGACCCAGCAATGAAGAAGATAAACAAACGCGCCATGAGCAAGTTTAGCGATGTGTTGGACGCCTGGAAAGTAAGGGTGAAAGCAAGGATCATCGACAAAAAGGAACCCTACTCCGAGATTGTAAAGGATAATCTGACAATTACGGAAGAGCTGTTTGAAATATTCAAGGCGGCTTGCGATGGCGAAGCTGCCAAAGAAAAGTCAAAGTACATGAAGGGGCTTCAAGAGAGGACCATGGGGTGCCACCACCTCGGAAGCCGTGGTTATGCGGGGATGAGGTCCATATGGGCCAAGGAGGACGCGGAATGTGGAAGTCTGGGCATCCCAAACCCCTTGGCGGAGTTCACCGTCCCGCGGGAGCGTGACGTCCTTAGGGCCCGGTACTGTGGGACCTAGTGAAGAAGGTTTTCGAGACGGACGCGGTCACGACATAGTTCATGAGACTGCCAGTAATTTTAGCTTCTGATCAATTCGACTGCATGTTTAGTCATATTTGTAAACGATCCTTGTTCTTTTTGCTGAGAGAGCGACACAGGATTGCGGCCGAAAGCGACTCGCTGTCTGAGGCGTGGGCGAGGCCCAAGTGGGATACCCCATTCAACAAGGCCTTGAACATATTGAAAGGACTCCCGGTGGACACTCAGCCGTCGTATGGACGCGTGCACGGCATCGGAGACGGCACCACGTGGAAGAAGTACTACTGTGAGACCTCGGAGGAGAGAAAGGAAAGGCGGAGGTTAAATGAAGAAAACATCGACAAGAAGGTTGAGATTGCGGTTGAGAAGAAATCAGTTGAGACAGTCGCAACAGCGGTAGCTGCCGCAAAACAGGAGATTGCAGCTTCGTATGGTGTCTTGGTTCCGGCTATCATCAGTTGGAGCAGGCAAAATCCAAATAAAGAGGTAGTGGACTTTACCCTTTTCGACTTCTTTGGGAGCAGCTCGACTAGCGTTGCACCAAGACCTGCTCCCGCACCTGCTCCTACACCGGCTCCGGCACCTGCTCCCGCACGAGCTCCTGCACCGGCTCCCGCACCTACTCATAGCAGCCCGTCCTCCGTCTCGGACGTGCTTGACAATGCTTCGTCTTTGGCTGAGCTCGATGCCCTCATGGTACCTGTCACACCGGCCCTCTTCAATAAATGTATAATCTCCTGTTTCCCTTGCCTTTCGGATGTCTCACGTCGCAGACATGTCTTTGCAGGCCGATGTAACCCCGTGCACCATATTGTACACCATCAGCGGCCAGAAGGTGGACGTGGGGAAGGCGACAGTGAAGCCGAAGGAACAATTGTTCCATAGCCGGCCGATCCCCCCTGACGTCTTCTAGGTTTCCATGGCCAGTGTCAAACCGGGCCACGAGAATTTGGCTCCTCCGATACTAGGGGGAGATGACGACGATACCCCGTGGCGGCTTGGCGATTGCAAGAGGTGGGTCCTGCTGTGGCCAAAGAGTCTGCTTCGTCTGGAGGCGGCCGGGAGCACACCCACCACCACGCAGCCTCAGCAAGGTATGGACATCAACACCCCACCTACTCAATTAGCGTCGCATGTCGTGCCAGGTGATAGCGGACAAGGTGAGGAAGAGGCTCCATTAGTCGCTGATGACGTCACCGCCGTCAAAGAAGCAATGCATGATATTGATGCCATCGATGAGGATGAGGATGACGATGACACTCTACAATATCTCAATACTGGCGCCTATGATGATGGAGGACTGATGGCTCAGGGTATGAGTACTCAGGGTTTGAGCGTCATGAGTCAGTGCCTGAATTGCCGGAGGGTGAACGTATTATAGACAACCTTCCAGTAGCAAAGAAGCATAGGAAGAGACCAAGGAAAGGCAACAAAGTTGCTTCTATGATCCAGCAGCCTCGGGTTCAAGACCGTATAGCTATCCCCGGTGCGGCAAATGTCATATCCCCGGTCATCCGATCCTACCTATGGCAGCGGTAGAGGCCATATACGGTGATCTAAGGAGACTTTATGACGATGTGCTGCGGAGAGAGAAAAGCCTAATCGCCTCGGAAAATCCAGGATACCCACTCTACGTGGTTAACGTGCCGCGGCAAAGGTGTAGGTCGACACATTCCCCGCGGAGAAGTTCTTCCTTCGATTCGATTACATCTTCGACATGTTTCACTTGAAAAAGCTGGATTTTACGTTTGTCCGCCTTTTTGCCTTGTACATAAACTACATCATCGGGATGGAGCAGATACCTTATATCTGTGTCGTTGGCCCGTACTTCATGCACGAGGGCTTCTTGGCAGCCTGCCCAGAGCACCGTGAATACGCGAGGGACTACATCGCCAATTTCATGGTCGCCAATAAGGACAAGGAGACGATTCCCGTGCCTTATCATCCCATGTAAGTCATCTCCGCGGATATTCTTCCTTCAATTTCAATCATTCATTTGCACGGTGGAGGCTAATTTGAGGTGTACTTATTTTGCGCAGCCACGGGCGCGCTGTCCTCATCATCCTTTACCCCCGATTCTCCCACGCTCTTTACATGGACTCATCGAAGAACATGAACAAAATGGATTACACCCACATCAAGTCTGTTCTCGACAGTGCTATCTTTTTCTACGATGTACGGGGTGGAGAGATCAAGACCAACAAGACAAGGAACCGCAGGCCCGCCATCGGCCATAAGACCGACTTCTGCAGTATCCAGCAACCGAGTGATACTCTTAGTGATGGATTCTATGTCCTACACCACATGCTGGAGTACAGACGGGATCAGCATAACCTTCGCATGTGACCAACATCCGGTGATGCCCATATTCTGCAATGGGCAAAGAACATAGGAGATATCCCGGATCATCGACTTCGAGCTGAGTTCTATCACATCCAGCGTGAACTTGCCCAAAACATCATGAAGGAGGTCCTCGAAAAAACAGGGATGTACTACGAAGAAGGGCAAATGTCGCGGGAAGACATCCGAACACGCGTAGCCGCTCAGCGTCTCGACCTGAAGCCTTTCACTAAGCTCAGGGACTATCTCCCTGACTTGGATGGATGGCACGACATGTTGGAGTGATTGACGATATATGACAATGTGTCCATTTAGACCATACTTTCTGTATGACGAAACTTTGAGTTATGCACGACGAAACTTTATTTGTGATGTAATTAAACCGTCCTCCTCAACTAGCGAAGATCACTCTAGTTAGGGCATTTTGGCTACGATGAACTTTGTTATTTATGCTTATGATATGTTACTTCTATTTTTGCCAAGTCTGTCTCTTTCTGTTGCTCAACTATATATGTTGCATATCATCGACTCATGTGACCATGCAGGTGCATAGATCATCGATGGCGAAGAAGTGCTACGCCAGGAGTATACAACGAGTGGCCAGAGTGTCAGGCCCAGGTGTACCGGTTTTCGGTTTCCGAGCGACAGCCAGTAGTTAGTTTAGGTTCACGCTAGTGCGAGAGAGGGATACGAACCGACGCCTCAAGAAGTACTACATTATGTATGATGAGACATGTCATGTAACTTGTATAGCTATATCGTGATTTATGATGTGACGACATGATTTGTGTTGAATTATATGATGAGATTATTATGTGTATGATATGATGAGCATATGGCATGTTTATGATATGATTAGAATATTGTATAAAACCTGTACAAAAACATCGCAAATACGCATAAAAAAAGATATGAGAAAATATCGTAGTATCGCTCTTTATCGCTGGACAGGAAAACGCTACTGCTAAAGCACTTAGCAGTAGCGCTGGTTTGAAAAGCGCTACTGCTAAGTAGGTATAGCAGTAGCGCGTGTCAAATAGCGCTACTGCTAAACGTTAGCTGTAGCGCCGTATCAGTAGCGCGGGGTCCCGCGCTACTGATAGCCCTTAGACCCGCGCTACTGCTAGGCTTTTCCCTAGTAGTGGATGGAGTGGGTTAGGTAGGGACAAGTCATGTGTCGAGGTGGACATGCAACGAGTTATAGGTGCCGGAGGGCAAGTTGCATAACCAGGGTGGACATGCAGATGGGTCTGGGTCGGGCAACTTCCGTGTTAAGGTGGACATGAAATTGAGTCGGATAAATCATGTGTCAAAAGGCTGGAGGAAAAATAAGAATAGGAGTGAGAAGATAGAGCGTCGAATGGGGGAGTGATAAGAGAGAGGAAAAAGATGCGACCTCCTATTCGGCGGCACCCAAACGTGTTACTCGCGCTCGCTAGATTTCTTTTTGGGTCGTGGCCCATTAGTGTCAGCTCTTTCTCTCGCGCCTACTCTCTCGCTTACGAGGTTCGGTGATTTTTTTTATTTGCTATTTCCTAGTGTACTAACATGGCCACAAGTTTTATATATAGCTTAAAAGTAATGTGTGCACTTAAGAATTAAAATATCGTGAATTAATAAAGACTTTGCAATTTTGAAAAAAAATCATGAATTTGAAAAATAGATTGCGGATTTACAATTGATCGATGTCGGATTTGAAAAAAATTCATGAAAAAGCTAAAAATATGAAGAAAAAAATCACGAATTTTTAAAAAATTACGTACTTTGAAAAAAGTTCATGAATTTTGAAAAATTACATATTTGAAAAAGTTCATGAATTTGATAAACTTCACAAACTTGAATAAGTTCAAGAATTTGAAAAGATGTTCACGAATTTTAAAAAAGTTTGTGAATTTGAAAGAATCTTTGCCGATTTGAAAAGATTCATGCATTAAAAAACAATATGGATTTGAATAAAACTTTCATGAGAAATAGAAAGGTGTAAAAGAGAAAAGGGGAAATAAGAAATAAAAAGGAAAAAATACTATAAGCGAGTGCAAAAATCGACAAAACCGAATAAAAAAGAAAAGAGGAAAAATGGACTGGAAGCCCAGAAGCTTCCCAAAGCCAACCCAAACCGGGAATGCAAAATGCTTAGATGGGCCCGTGTGTTAAGTACCAAATAGGATTGGCAGAAAAAGATGGGAGCTCCTATGTAACGCTAATTGCGTCGAAATGTCGACATTTCGCACAACTGGGATTCAAACCGGCGACCTTGCAGTCTAGCCACTGCGGCAAACTAACTCCAGTGCTAAATTACCAGCGGAACAGTAAAAGAAAAAATAACGACATCGATAAAACTTAATGTTTCCTAAAAAAATCCAAAAATTGCAAACAAGAACGTTTTTCAAAATTACAAACAAATTTGCAACACAAAATTTCGAAAAACACGAACAGAAAATTGAAATTCTGAACAAAATTTGAAATTTTGAACAAATTTCAAAAATAACACGAAATTTGAACCTCCAAACTTTTTGAATAAATAAAGAAATTTCTAAATTCAGAAAAAATTAGAAAAATGAACAAAATCTAAAATTGTAAACTTTTTTTAGAACAAAAATAAAATTTAAAAATGAGAATTTTTTTTTGAAAATTTGAACATTATTTGAAAATGCGAACAAAATTTTGAAACTCCAAACATTTTTCTACATGATTTTCTTTGGAAATTCCGAATATTTTTTAACAACGCGAAAAATTTATGAAAATGTGAACAAAATTATAAATTTCGAAAAAAAAATTAGTACATGAACATAACTCCAAAAACATTTTTTGAAGAGATGAACAAATTTTGAAAGTCCAAACATTTTTGTAAATTGAGAAATAAATGTGAAAAAAATTGGAATCTTGAACATCTTTTTGAATTGTAACCAAAAATGTGAAAACAGGAACTTTTTTGAAATTGGGAACAAAATTTGGCAATGCGAACATTATTTCAAAAATACGAACAAATTTTGACAACAAGATTTGTTTTTTGAAAATTCTGAACAATATTTTAACTTAACAAGAAAATAAAAAATGAAGAAAACGGAAGAAAAAAAAGACAGTGAAGAAAACCCGAAAAAACTAATAGAAGGAACAAAAGTTTTTTGGAAATTCCGTGAACTGGTTTTAAGTTTTGTCGTTGCTGTGTGTTTCTCTAAGTTTTGCGTTGTGGTTCATTAACTTGCAGCAGCCAGTCGCGGTGGCTAGCGCAACCTGTACATCTATAGGTGGTATTGGGTTCGATCCCTAGCGCAAACTGTTTTTGCTGTTTTTAATCTCGCGAGAAGCAAAACGATCGCGAGAAGGGAAACGACCGCAAATGGGCCGGCCCAGGGTGAGCTGCGCCCTGTGCGAAGCAGCGACTACTTGCCGCAATAAATGGCGAATAGGAAATTCCGAAAAAGATTGACTCTTCCAATTATAAGGACAACATATACTTCTTTCCCTAATAATAAAGCACGGGTTGAGTCTTTCGGGTTCACCGTCACAATACGCTTCTTTCCGTGATTTTACGCTTTCAGTTTGAATTCAAAACATATTCAAGATGGTACTAATTCTGCTAAAAAACGATTCGAATTGCTACTTTGTGCTACGTCGTTCCTCCAACTTCGTACGCTAGCCATATATTGGGCCGATATATGCTGATGGGCCTCCTCCCAGGCTTCATTGGATTACGATCCAAAAATCAGCAGCGTGGGGATCGTACTCTGGTCTCCACGCCCAGAACCAACTCACCCAGGTTATTTGTCTAAAAAAGAACCAACCCGGGTAATGATTGCAACTTCTGGCGTATGATGATATGCGTGGCATGCTCCTCGGGGTAGCTCCTTTTTTTCATGCACGCGCATGCACGTCCTTCTTTAAGTGCTGCAAGCATTTGGTTTGGAGCTGCAAACGTAAATCTTTTCATTACTCGGCATTTTTCCTGGTATAAAAATTCATTTTTTTTTGAAAATATACCTGCTTGATCTACATGCAACTTCGCTCAAGTTTCGCTGCTTCAAACGGCAAACACTACACTACAAGCGGCACACGTCGCTGTAAGATCGAGTGCCCAATGCGTCTAGCTAGAAACACGCCAATGTAACATCAGTCTCCGCTATCCTTTTTTCTATTGGCAATTCGGACCAAAGTGCTGCAAAATTATTACATGGACGCTGGAAGGACGGTCGTTTGTCCTACCAGTTGGATGAAAAACACTGCAAAGACGACCATGTGGAAGTTGCAAGGATGACTGGCGATGCTACAGGTCAGACGCATGGCATTGCAAGGTCGTTTCATGATTATACATTTCTTCTAGATATGGACATGCACCTTCTTGTAGCTACCAGCTGGCACCGCCCGAACGCTATCGTGATGTTATGATGGACATGCTATTTTTTATTTGATCTTGTTGCAATGCACGGCATATGCGCTATAATAATAATAACTAAAGTCATCAACTGCTCCCAAACTTATAAAATATTACCCACCAATGTCATTTATAAGTTGACAAAAAAATTTCACAATGGGAAATCCCTACCTGGGCCATCCCATGCAGTAGTGATCTCCTATACTGCGCTCTGCACGCAGCGAGAAGACGCAGCGCTCCAAATAGGGCCGCCCATGTGCGGGCGGCCTGTTTTTAAATTTCATTTTTTATTTTTATTTTTTCTTTTCCATTATCGTATTTTCTCCTTTAAATAATTTGGTACTTCAAAAAAGCTCCGAAAATTAAGAAAAGAACTTTTAAATAAATTTTTGAATAAAGGATAAAGTGATCGTGAATTAAAAAAACGTTTGCATATTCAAAACATGTTTGCAATTTTTAAAACAAATGTTTGGGAAATAAAAAATATTCATTATTTTTGAAATTTTGATTATTACAAATTATTAATGAAATTGAACAAAAAGGTCGCCAAAATGTTATCGGTGATGCAGCAAAATGTTGTCATGGCCATTGAAGTTTATGATTTTTTTTCTCCCGTTGCAACGCACGGGCCCTTTTGCTAGTGATAAAAAATAGCAGCCCAGGGGGTGAAACTAATGCCTGTAACAAGAACAGGGAGTTCCCGGGAGCAACTAGTTAACGAGCGCTCCTTCGCGAGCCTCGCAACGATCAGCGCCACCTGGCGTGCTCTCAGCCATTCGCCACGTGTCGCGCTCTGGACGCTCCCTCCAGATTTTGTTTTTTATTTTTCCGCACGCGTTTTCGGCTTTTTAAACGGTTTTTTTTCGGGTTTTTTTGACGTTTTGATTTTCCCCGGTCTTTCTTAGCTTTTCGATCAAAAAAATTCAAAAAAAAATTGCCCGAAAAAAATGGGTTTTCTTTTTTTCTCTTTCGCGAAAGTCATGGTTTTTCTTCCGCGAGAGGCACGGTTGTGCTTTAGCGAGAGTCACGGCCGTGCCTTTCGGAAACGAAAAAAACGTGTTTTCTGTTTTTTTTTCTTTCGCGAGAGTCATGGTTTTGCTTCCGCGAGAGTCATGGCCGTGCCTCTCGGAAAGGAAAAAACAAAACGCGTTTTCTGTTTTTTTTTTCTTTCGCGGGAGTCATGGTTTTGCTTCCGCGAGAGGCACGGTTGTGCTTTCGCGAGAGTCACGGCCGTGCCTCTCGGAAAGGGAAAAATACGCGTTTTCTGTTTTTTTTTCTTTCGTGAGAGTCACGGTTTTGCTTTCGCGAGAGGCACGGTTTTGCTTTCGCGAGAGGCACGGTTGTGCTTTCGCGAGAGTCACGGCCGTGCCTCTCGGAAACGGAAAAAAACGTGTTTTCTGTTTTTTTTTCTTCCACGAGAGTCACGATTTTGCTTCCACGAGAGACACGGTTGTGATTTCGCGAGAGGCACGGGCGTGCCTCTTTCGGAAAAGGAAAAAATCGTGCTCCCGGTTCGGTTTTTTGCCCGATTTTTTCGTCCGGTTTTTTTCGTGAAAAAAATAAGTTCATTAAAACCTATCAACATGGGATATAGTTTTGAAGATCTCGACACGAGGAATCCAATGGAGAAAACGGTTCAAGATTTGGACGCACGGTTTAGGAGATAAAACGTTTTGAATAAACGGATCTACGAAAAAAGGGAAAACCCCAGGTTGCGACAAATGGAGCGCTGCATGTGCGCCACTTGTTGCGACTTGGGAAAGTGGAGTCTTCTTTGAAACGAGTACTCCTTATCACAATGGAAAATGAAAATAATGTTCAAGATTTTTTGATAAACTGAAATTATTAAGAAAATTTATGAAAATGGAGTCATTTTTTGAATCACAAACATTTTTTAATATGTGAACATTTTTTCTTAAAGGGAACAGTTTTTGAAACTCTGAACAAAAATTTGGAAACGCGAATATTTTTGGAATCCGTGAACAATTTTTGAACCCAGACCATTTTTTCAAACTCAGAACAAAATTTGGAAATGAAAACATTTTTAATTTTTTTGAACCTTTATTGAAAAACATGAATATTTTTTATGAAATCAAGAACATTTTTCAAAACTATGAAATATTATTAAATAACGAAAAAGGAACAAGAGAAAATAAGCAGAAAAACGAAAAAAAAGATGAACATTTTTCATGAACCTTCTAGAAAATTCCCAAAACCGGAGAAAACTGGTTCAGGAACCTCGTGGAAGGTTCCCAAAACCGGGATAGGAGAAGTGGTGGGCGGGCCGGCCCAAATCTTCCCTCGCTGGCAAACGTGGTCTGTGCGAAAGCCCGACAACTTGATGCAACGTGCATCAAGTAGGATTTTCCACTGTGGGTGCAAATACACGACTTCCCACAATGATACTTCTCCAAGATCAGAGCTTTATCATCGACAGTTGGGGAGTTCATCTATGTCGAACCAATGGCACATGATTTTGAAGGGAATTTCGCCCGTGTGCATGTTAACATTGATGTCACGAAACCTTTGAAGAATGCCGTTTCCCTGGTGGTAAAGAAGAAGGGAGAGGTTCAGAGGGTGATTTTCAGGGTTAAGTATGAAAGACTGCCTGACTGGTGTGCGGTGTGTGGTGTTGGAAATATGCCCTAGAGGCAATAATAAATGGTTATTATTATATTTCTTTGTTCGTGATAATTGTCTATTGTTCATGCTATAATTGTGTTATCCGGAAATCGTAATACATGTGTGAATACATAGACCACAAGGTGTCCCTAGTAAGCCTCTAGTTGACTAGCTCGTTGATCAACAGATAGTCATGGTTTCCTGACTATGGACATTGGATGTCATTGATAACGGGATCACATCATTAGGAGAATGATGTGATGGACAAGACCCAATCCTAAGCATAGCTCAAAGATCGTGTAGTTCGTTTGCTAGAGCTTTTCCAATGTCAAGTATCTTCTCCTTAGACCATGAGATCGTGCAACTCCCGGATACCGTAAGAGTACTTTGGGTATGCCAAACGTCACAACGTAACTGGGTGACTATAAAGGTACACTACGGGTATCTCCGAAAGTGTCTGTTGGGTTGGCACGGATCGAGACTGGGATTTGTCACTCCGTATGACGGAGAGGTATCTCTGGGCCCACTCGGTAATGCATCATCATAATGAGCTCAATGTGACTAAGGCGTTAGTCACGGGATCATGCATTACGGTACGAGTAAAGAGACTTGCCGGTAACGAGATTGAACAAGGTATTGGGATACCGACGATCGAATCTCGGGCAAGTAACATACCGATTGACAAAGGGAATTGTATACGGGATTGATTGAATCCTCGACATCGTGGTTCATCCGATGAGATCATCGTGGAACATGTGGGAGCCAACATGGGTATCCAGATCCCGCTGTTGGTTATTGACCGGAGAGGCGTCTCGGTCATGTCTGCATGTCTCCCGAACCCGTAGGGTCTACACACTTAAGGTTCGGTGATGCTAGGGTTGTAGAGATATGAGTATGCAGAAACCTGAAAGTTGTTCGGAGTCCCTGATGAGATCCCGGACGTCACAAGGAGTTCCGGAATGGTCCGGAGGTGAAGAATTATATATAGGAAGTCCAGTTTCGGCCACCGGGAAAGTTTTGGGGGTTATCAGTATTGTACCGGGACCACCGGAAGGGTCCCGGGGGTCCATCGGGTGGGGCCACCTGTCCCGGAGGGCCCCATGGGCTGAAGTGGGAAGGGAACCAGCCCATAGTGGGCTGGGGCGCCCCCCATGGGCCTTCCCCCTGCGCCTAGGGTTGGAAACCCTAGGGTGGGGGGCGCCCCACTTGACTTGGGGGGTAAGTTACCCCCCTAGCTGCCGCCTCCCCATCCAGATGGGTTCTGGCCGAAGCCCCCCTCCCAGGGGGCCTATATAAAGGGGGGAGGGAGGGCAGTAGCATAACAGCCTTGGGCGCCTCCCTCCTCCCCTGCTACACCTCTCCCTCTCGCAGAAGCTCGGCGAAGCCCTGCCGAGACCCACTACATCCACCACCACGCCGTCGTGCTGCTGGATCTCCATCAACCTCTCCTTCCCCTTGCTGGATCAAGAAGGAGGAGACGTCGCTGCACCGTACGTGTGTTGAACGCGGAGATGCCGTCCGTTCGGCACTCGGTCATCGGTGATTTGAATCACGGCGAGTACGACTCCGTCATCCACGTTCATTGGAACGCTTCCGCTCGTGATCTACAAGGGTATCTAGATGCACTCCTTTCCCCTCGTTGCTAGTATACTCCATAGATGGATCTTGGTGAGCGTAGGAAAATTTTAAAATTATGCTACGATTCCCAACAGTGGTATCAGAGCCAGGCCTATGCGTAGTTACTATGCACGAGTAGAACACAAAGCAGTTGTGGGCGTTGATGTTGCCAATTCTTCTTGCCGCTACTAGTCGTATCTTGTTTCGGCGGTATTGTAGGATGAAGCGGCCCGGACCGACCTTACACGTACACTTATGTGAGACAGGTTCCACCGACTGACATGCACTAGTTGCATAAGGTGGCTAGCGGGTGTCTGTCTCTCCTACTTTAGTCGGAACGGATTCGATGAAAAGGGTCCTTATGAAGGGTAAATAGAAATTGGCAAATCACGTTGTGGTTTTACGTAGGTAAGAAACGTTCTTGCTAGAAACCTATACAAGCCACGTAAAAACTTGCAACAACAATTAGAGGACGTCTAACTTGTTTTTGCAGCAAGTGTTATGTGATGTGATATGGCCAGAAGATGTGATGAATGATATATGTGATGTATGAGATTGATCATATTCTTGTAATAGGAATCACGACTTGCATGTCGATGAGTATGACTTTTTTTACCGGCAGGAGCCATAGGAGTTGTCTTTATTATTTTGTATGACCTGCGTGTCATTGAATAACGCCATGCAAATTACTTTACTTTGTTGCTAAACGTGTTAGCCATAGAAGTAGAAGTAATCGTTGGCGTGACGACTTCATGAAGACACAATGATGGAGATCATGATGATGGAGATCATGGTGTCATGCCGGTGACGAAGATGATCATGGTGCCCCGAAGATGGAGATCAAAGGAGCATAATGATATTGGCCATATCATGTCACTATTTGATTGCATGTGATGTTTATCATGTTTTGCATCTTATTTGCTTAGAACGACGGTAGTAAGTAAGATGATCCCTTATGATAATTTCAAGAAAGTGTTCCCCCTAACTGTGCACCGTTGCGAAGGTTCGTTGTTTCGAAGCACCACGTGATGATCGGGTGTGATAGATTCTAACGTTCGAATACAACGGGTGTTGACGAGCCTAGCATGTACAGACATGGCCTCGGAACACACGCAATACACTTAGGTTGACTTGACGAGCCTAGCATGTACAGACATGGCCTCGGAACACGGAGGACCGAAAGGTCGAGCATGAGTCGTATAGAAGATACGATCAACATGGAGATGTTCACCGATCTTGACTAGTCCGTCTCACGTGATGATCGGACACGGCCTAGTTAACTCGGATCATGTTTCACTTAGATGACTAGAGGGATGTCTATCTGAGTGGGAGTTCATTGAATAATTTGATTATATGAACTTAATTATCATGAACTTAGTCTAAAATCTTTACAATATGTCTTGTAGATCAAATGGCCCACGTTGTCCTCAACTTCAACGCGTTCCTAGAGAAAACCAAGCTGAAAGAT
Organism: Triticum aestivum; assembly: GCF_018294505.1. Taxonomy (NCBI): domain Eukaryota; kingdom Viridiplantae; phylum Streptophyta; class Magnoliopsida; order Poales; family Poaceae; genus Triticum; species Triticum aestivum. The sequence goes on along the minus strand of NC_057808.1, from coordinate 256,389,633 downwards.
GATGGCAGCAACTATACGGACTGGGTCCGAAACCTGAGGATCATCCTCATAGCAGCCAAGAAAGATTATGTCCTAGAAGCACCGCTAGGTGAAGCACCAATCCCAGAGAACCAATACGTTATGAACGCTTGGCAATCTCGTGCTGATGATTACTCCCTCGTTCAGTGCGGCATGCTTTACAGCTTAGAACCGGGGCTCCAAAAGCGTTTTGAGAAACATGGAGCATATGAGATGTTCGAGAGCTGAAAATGGTTTTCCAAGCTCATGCCCGGGTCGAGAGATATGAAGTCTCTGACAAGTTCTTCAGCTGTAAAATGGAGGAGAATAGTTCTGTTAGTGAACACATACTCAGAATGTCTGGGTTGCACAACCGCTTGTCTCAGCTGGGAGTTAATCTCCCGGATGACGCGGTCATTGACAGAATCCTTCAGTCGCTTCCACCAAGCTACAAGAGCTTTGTGATGAACTTCAATATGCAAGGGATGGAAAAGACCATTCCTGAGGTATATTCAATGCTAAAATCAGCGGAGGTGGAGATCAGAAAAGAACATCAAGTGTTGATGGTGAATAAAACCACTAAGTTCAAGAAGGGCAAGGGTAAGAAGAACTTCAAGAAGGACGGCAAGGGAGTTGCCGCGCCCGGTAAGCCAGTTGCCGGGAAGAAGTCAAAGAATGGACCCAAGCCTGAGACTGAGTGCTTTTATTGCAAGGGAAGTGGTCACTGGAAGCGGAACTGCCCCAAATACTTAGCGGACAAGAATGCCGGCAACACCAAAGGTATATGTGATATACATGTAATTGATGTGTACCTTACCAGTACTCGTAGTAGCTCCTGGGTATTTGATACCGGTGCGGTTGCTCATATTTGTAACTCAAAACAGGAACTGCGGAATAAACGGAGACTGGCGAAGGACGAGGTGACGATGCGCGTCGGGAATGGTTCCAAGGTCGATGTGATCGCCGTCGGCACGCTACCTCTGCATCTACCTACGGGATTAGTTTTAAACCTCAATAATTGTTATTTAGTGCCAGCTTTGAGCATGAACATTGTATCTGGATCTCGTTTAATTCGAGATGGCTACTCATTTAAATCCGAGAATAATGGTTGTTCTATTTATTTGAGAGATATGTTTTATGGTCATGCCCCGCTGGTCAATGGTTTATTCTTGATGAATCTCGAACGTGATGTTACACATATTCATAGTGTGAATACCAAAAGATGTAAAGTTGATAACGATAGTCCCACATACTTGTGGCACTGCCGCCTTGGTCACATTGGTGTCAAGCGCATGAAGAAGCTCCATGCAGATGGACTTTTGGAGTCTCTTGATTACGAATCATTTGACACGTGCGAACCATGCCTCATGGGTAAGATGACCAAGACTCCGTTCTCTGGAACAATGGAGCGAGCAACCAACTTATTGGAAATCATACATACCGATGTGTGCGGTCCAATGAGTGTTGAGGCTCACGGAGGATATCATTATGTTCTCACTCTCACTGATGACTTAAGTAGATATGGGTATGTCTACCTAATGAAACACAAGTCTGAAACCTTGAAAAGTTCAAGGAATTTCAGAGTGAGGTTGAGAATCAACGTGACAGGAGAATAAAATTCTTACGATCAGAACGTGGTGGAGAATATTTAAGTCACGAATTTGGTGTGCACTTAAGGAAATGTGGAATCGTTTCACAACTCACGCTGCCTGGAACACCTCAGCGAAACGGTGTGTCCGAACGTCGTAATCGCACTCTATTGGATATGGTGCGATCTATGATGTCTCTTACCGATTTACCGCTCTCATTTTGGGGCTATGCTTTAGAGACTGCCGCATTCACTTTAAATAGGGCTCCGTCGAAATCCGTTGAGACGACACCGTATGAATTATGGTTTGGGAAGAAACCTAAGCTGTCGTTTCTAAAAGTTTGGGGATGCGATGCTTATGTCAAGAAACTTCAACCTGAAAAGCTCGAACCCAAGTCGGAAAAATGCGTCTTCATAGGATACCCTAAGGAAACTATTGGGTATACCTTCTACCTCAGATCCGAAGGCAAGATCTTCGTTGCCAAGAACGGGTCCTTTCTGGAGAAGGAGTTTCTCTCGAAAGAATTGAGTGGGAGAAAAGTGGAACTTGATGAGGTGATAGTCACCCCTTCCGTGCCGGAAAGTAGCGCAGCGCGGGAAGATGTTCCTGTGGTGCCTACACCGACTGGGGAGGAAGTTAATGATGATGATCATGAAGCTTCGGATCAAGTTACTACTGAACTTCGTAGGTCCACAAGGACACGTTCCGCACCAGAGTGGTACGGCAACCCTGTCCTGGAAATCATGTTGTTAGACAACGGTGAACCTTCGAACTATGAAGAAGCGATGGCGGGCCCGGATTCCGACAAATGGCTAGAAGCCATGAAATCCGAGATAGGATCCATGTATGAAAACGAAGTATGGACTTTGACTGACTTGCCCGATGATCGGCGAGCCATAGAAAACAAATGGATCTTTAAGAAGAAGACAGACGCGGATGGTAATGTGACCATCTATAAAGCTCGACTTGTCGCTAAGGGTTATCGACAAGTTCAAGGGGTTGACTACGATGAGATTTTCTCACCCGTAGCGAAGCTGAAGTCCGTCCGAATCATGTTAGCAATTGTCGCATACTATGATTATGAGATATGGCAGATGGACGTCAAAACGGCATTCCTTAATGGCTTCCTTAAGGAAGAGTTGTATATGATGCAGCCGGAAGGTTTTATCGATCCTAAGAATGCTAACAAAGTATGCAAGCTCCAGTGCTCAATCTATGGGCTGGTGCAAGCATCTCGGAGTTGGAACATTCGCTTTGATGAGATGATCAAAGCGTTTGGGTTTACACAGACTTATGGAGAAGCCTGTGTTTACAAGAAAGTGAGTGGGAGCTCTGTAGCATTTCTCATATTATATGTGGATGACATACTATTGATGGGAAATGATATAGAATTCTTGGAAAGTATAAAGGCCTATTTGAATAAGTGTTTTTCAATGAAGGACCTTGGAGAAGCTGCTTATATATTAGGCATCAAGATCTATAGAGATAGATCAAGACGCCTCATTGGTCTTTCACAGAGTACATACCTTGACAAGATATTGAAGAAGTTCAATATGGATCAGTCCAAGAAGGGGTTCTTGCCTGTATTGCAAGGTGTGCAATTGAGCACGGCTCAATGCCTGACCACAGCAGAAGATATAGAAAAGATGAGTGTCATCCCCTATGCCTCGGCCATAGGGTCTATTATGTATGCCATGCTATGTACCAGACCTGATGTAAACCTTGCCGTGAGTTTGGTAGGAAGGTACCAAAGTAATCCCGGCATGGAACACTGGACAGCGGTCAAGAACATCCTAAAGTACCTGAAGAGGACTAAGGATATGTTTCTCGTTTATGGAGGTGACGAAGAGCTCGTCGTAAAGGGTTACGTCGACGCTAGCTTCGACACAGATCTGGATGACTCGAAGTCACAAACCGGATACGTGTATATTTTGAATGGAGGAGCAGTAAGCTGGTGCAGTTGCAAGCAAAGCGTCGTGGCGGGATCTACATGTGAAGCGGAGTACATGGCAGCCTTAGAGGCAGCACAGGAAGCAGTCTGGATGAAGGAGTTCATTACCGACCTAGGGATGATTCCCAATGCGTCGGGCCCGATGACTCTCTTCTGTGACAACACTGGAGCTATTTCCCTTGCGAAGGAGCCCAGGTTTCACAGGAAGACCAGGCATATCAAGCGTCGCTTCAACTCCATTCGTGAAAGTGTTCAAAATGGAGACATAGATATTTGTAAAGTACATACGGACCTGAATGTAGCAGATCCGTTGACTAAACCTCTCCCTAGGGCAAAACATGATCAACACCAGGACGCAATGGGTGTTCGATTCATCACAATGTAACTAGATTATTGACTCTAGTGCAAGTGGGAGACTGTTGCAAATATGCCCTAGAGGCAATAATAAATGGTTATTATTATATTTCTTTGTTCGTGATAATTGTCTATTGTTCATGCTATAATTGTGTTATCCGGAAATCGTAATACATGTGTGAATACATAGACCACAAGGTGTCCCTAGTAAGCCTCTAGTTGACTAGCTCGTTGATCAACAGATAGTCATGGTTTCCTGACTATGGACATTGGATGTCATTGATAACGGGATCACATCATCAGGAGAATGATGTGATGGACAAGACCCAATCCTAAGCATAGCTCAAAGATCGTGTAGTTCGTTTGCTAGAGCTTTTCCAATGTCAAGTATCTTCTCCTTAGACCATGAGATCGTGCAACTCCCGGATACCGTAAGAGTACTTTGGGTATGCCAAACGTCACAACGTAACTGGGTGACTATAAAGGTACACTACGGGTATCTCCAAAAGTGTCTGTTGGGTTGGCACGGATCGAGACTGGGATTTGTCACTCCGTATGACGGAGAGGTATCTCTGGGCCCACTCGGTAATGCATCATCATAATGAGCTCAATGTGACTAAGGCGTTAGTCGCGGGATCATGCATTACGGTACGAGTAAAGAGACTTGCCGGTAACGAGATTGAACAAGGTATTGGGATACCGACGATCGAATCTCGGGCAAGTAACATACCGATTGACAAAGGGAATTGTATACGGGATTGATTGAATCCTCGACATCGTGGTTCATCCGATGAGATCATCGTGGAACATGTGGGAGCCAACATGGGTATCCAGATCCCGCTGTTGGTTATTGACCGGAGAGGCGTCTCGGTCATGTCTGCATGTCTCCCGAACCCGTAGGGTCTACACACTTAAGGTTCGGTGACGCTAGGGTTGTAGAGATATGAGTATGCGGAAACCCGAAAGTTGTTCGGAGTCCCGGATGAGATCCCAGACGCCACGAGGAGTTCCGGAATGGTCCGGAGGTGAAGAATTATATATAGGAAGTCCAGTTTCGGCCACCGGGAAAGTTTCGGGGGTTATCGGTATTGTACCGGGACCACCGGAAGGGTCCTGGGGGTCCACCGGGTGGGGCCACCTGTCCCGGAGGGCCCCATGGGCTGAAGTGGGAAGGGAACCAGCCCATAGTGGGCTGGGGCGCCCCCCATGGGCCTCCCCCCTGCGCCTAGGGTTGGAAACCCTAGGGTGGGGGGGCGCCCCACTTGACTTGGGGGGTAAGTTACCCCCCTGGCCGCCCCCCCCCCATCCAGATGGGTTCTGGCCGACGCCCCCCCCCTCCCAGGGGGCCTATATAAAGGGGGGAGGGAGGGCAGTAGCATAACAGCCTTGGGCGCCTCCCTCCTCCCCTGCTACACCTCTCCCTCTCGCAGAAGCTCGGCGAAGCCCTGCCGAGACCCGCTACATCCACCACCACGCCGTCGTGCTGCTGGATCTCCATCAACCTCTCCTTCCCCTTGCTGGATCAAGAAGGAGGAGACGTCGCTGCACCGTACGTGTGTTGAACGCGGAGGTGCCGTCCGTTCGGCACTCGGTCATCGGTGATTTGAATCACGGCAAGTACGACTCCGTCATCCACGTTCATTGGAACGCTTCCGCTCGCGATCTACAAGGGTATGTAGATGCACTCCTTTCCCCTCGTTGCTAGTATACTCCATAGATGGATCTTGGTGAGCGTAGGAAAATTTTAAAATTATGCTACGATTCCCAACATGTTGATACCTCGGACACACTTTTAAAGAGTGCGGGGACGGGGTTCACCCCCCGAAGGCGCTAGTTTTCAAGGATCTGAGAGCATCATGGTTTCGAGGCCCTGGAGAAAACTCTGGGAACATAGGTGGCCGAGGCAGGGGTAATGGTGGCCGCGGCAACGGTAGAGGAAGAGGGGGCATGCAGCAGAACTCCAACACGCCCAGGAAAGAGGACGACACCGTGCTGAATACAGTGGACACTGACATGACAGATGGAGAGAGGAATCGCAAGAGGGGTGCCTCTGATGTTGCTGATCCCAAGATCCCCCCGAATCCTCCTTCTCACAATGGAAAGGGTGTTTTGCCGATGCTATTACCGGCTCCAGAATTACCCCCGAGCCCCTCGACGAAGCAGGAGCCGAAGAGGAATAAGGGAACAACTACAGCTCAAGATAAAGGTCCAGTGAAGAGTCTAGCCCCTAGCAAACCAACTGATGCGCGTTTGGCGGGCCCCCTAGGGGGGTCACACCAGGCGCAATGAGTCTACTATGCTGGAACTGTCGTGGGGCTGGCAAACCCGCGACAATTCGTGAGCTTCGTGATCTCACGAGGCAACTTGCCCCCTCTATAGTTTGTATTGTTGAGACTCAAATAGAGGGCTCTCGAGTGGAGAATATGGTAGGCTCTTTAGCCTATGAAAAAGTTTTGCGGTGAGTAGTTCTAGTAGAAGTGGGGGCCTTGGAATATTTTGGAACGAGGAAATAAAGCTTGAAGTTGTTGGTTATTCCGAGTATCATATTGATGTCATTGTTGATGAGCTAGTGAATATTCAGACAAGAATTACATTTATATATGGGGAAGCGCAGGTGAGTGAACGTCACAAAACGTGGGACTTGCTTCGTGGAATATCAGGGCCCAATAACCAGCCATGGGTTGTTATGGGCGATTTTAATGAAGTTCTTTTGCCGAGCGAGCATGATGGAGTTGGAAACAGAAGCCAAGCCCAGATGGATTCATTCCGGGACACACTTGACACTTGCGGCTTGACTGACATCGGTTACAAGGGAAGGAATTGGACTTTTGAGAAAAAAGTTTCAGGTGGAACGTACACTAGGGTACAGCTAGACAGATGTGTGGCTAACGTAGCGTGGTGCATGGCCTTCCCCAATTCAATTACAGAGCACAAAGAAGCAGTGTCTTTTGATCACGTTCCTATATTTCTCGACGTAGGTGGGATGCATGCATGCAGACGGGACCCACGCAGTTTTAAATATGAACTATGCTGGGAAAGGGACCCCGCTCTCCCGGACGTAGTGCAGGCTGCATGGGCGAGAGGCCCGACAGATTCTGTCGCCGGCATGCGCGACAAGCTCCAGGAACTGGCTACTGACCTATCGCAGTGGGACCGCCGGCATTTCGGTAATGTGCGCGCCCAAATAAAGTAGCTGCAGCATCTGCTACAGGAGCTGCGAGGATCCCTAGGAAGATCCGGGCCGACAGCAACAGAAATCAAGGTGACTGATCAATTGGTTGAAATGTATCACCGGGAAGAAATTTTGTGGAGACAAAGGGCAAGAATTGAGTGGCTGAAACATGGTGACAAAAATACTTATTTTTTCCATCTTCGGGCGAGTCGCCGTCGCAGAAAAAATAAAATAAAGGCTCTCTAGAGGGCTGATGGCCAAATAACAGAAGATACGGAGGAGATGGAGGCGATGACAACTGATTTTTATAAAACTTTGTATACATCGGAAGCGGTTCAAGACATGGATCAAGTGCTTGAAACGGTGCCAAGGAAGGTGACGGATGAGATGAATGCTACTCTAAACGCCCCCTATGATAGCAAGGAAGTCAAAACAACTCTCTTCCAAATGTTTCCAACCAAGGCACCTGGACCGGATGGCTTTCCGGCACATTTTTTCCAATGTCATTGGGAGACGTGTGGAGAAGAGATCACCAGGATGGTTCTACGGATAATTGACGGAACAGAGTCAGCTGAATGTATTAATGAGACCATTCTGGTCCTTATACCGAAGGTAAAGAACCCCACCCTTCTGTCTCAATTCCGCCCAATCAGTTTGTGCAACGTCTTTTATAAGATCGCCTCAAAAGTGATAGCCAACCGCCTGAAACTAGTTTTACCAGACATTATATCTGAGGAACAGTCTGCTTTTGTGCCTGGAAGGTTGATAACTGACAATATCATTATTGCATATGAGTGTTTGCATTTCATGAAGAGGAATAAAGCAAAGAAACACCAGTCTTGTGCTTTGAAGCTAGATATGATGAAAGCATATGATAGGGTTGAATGGCCATATCTCAAGGCAATTATGCTTAAACTGGGTTTCTCGGAGACGTGGGTAAGCATTGTCATGAACATGGTATCAACAGTTAATTTCTCGGTGTTGTTCAATGGAAAGAGGCTTGAGGGTTTTAAGCCGACTCGTGGAATAAGACAAGGGGATCCGATTTCACCATACTTGTTCTTGCTACAGCAGAGGGCCTGTCGTGGCTGTTAAAATCTAGAAGACAGTCATCCAACATGGAGGGGTTACAGGTGTCACCAACGGCATCTAGGGTTAATCACCTCTTATTCGCTGATGACAGCCTGCTGTTTTTCAAGGCAAATAGTGTGGGAGCTGAGGAGGTAAACCAAGTCTTGGACACATATTGTAGAGCATCTGGTCAGAGAGTCAATCATGCTAAATCAATTATTTATTTTAGCAAGGGAGTGCCGGATTGTGTTCGTAATGATATCAAGGTGGCTCTAAATGTACCCAATGAAACCTTGAATGAGAAGTATCTCGGGATGCCCTCTGATATTGGGAATAGTAAGAATGGAGCGTTCAAATACTTGAAAGATCGATTATGGAGTAAAGTGCAGGAATGGATTGAGAGTTCTATGTCGTCGGCGGGGAAGGAAGTACTTGTCAAATCAGTAGCCCAAGCCGTTCCTGTGTATTCCATGTCATGTTTCAAATTTCCAAGGGGCTTGTGTGAGCACTTAAATAAACTGATAAGGAAATTTTGGTGGGGCTGTAAGGATGGCAAAAGGAAACCACATTGGGTTTCTTGGAAGGAGATGACCCAGCCTAAAGGAATGGGGGGGTTTAGGCTTTAAAGATTTTGAGCTCTTTGAAAGTGCATTATATCGACTAGAGGGGGGTGAATAGGCGATTTTTATGAATTCTTCACTGAGGAATTTGCGGGTGAGGAAATTCCTTAGCGGAGAACTACTTGCAGCGGAATAAGTACTCAAGAGTAAGCATAGCAGAACATAGGCATGGTTATCATGATGAAATGAAGACAAACACAGAGTACAGAAAGCGTAAACACAGGATGAAGACAAACAGACTGAAGAAATTGAACTGAGGAAATTGAGAAAGTCTTTAGTCAAAGTCTTCAAACACGGATATGACAAGCACACAACACAGTAATGAGGAAATGAAAGAGTTGAGGAAATAGAACCAGTAAGCTTGGTGAAGACAATGATTTGGTAGACCAGTTCCAACTGCTGTCTCAGTTGTACATCTGGTTGGAGCAGCTAGGTATTTAAACCTGAGGACACACAGTCCCGGACACCCAGTCCAGGACACTTAGTCCTCACCGTATTCTCCTTGAGCTAAGGTCACACAGACCTCGCCCAATCACTCGTGGTAAGTCTTCAGGTGACTTCCAAACCTTCACAAACTCGGTCACTCGGCGATCCACAATTCCTCTTGGATGCTCTAGACCATGACGCCTAACTGTCTGGAAGAAGCACAGTCTTCAAAGGTAACAAGCGTCGGATCCATGCAGGATCAATCTCTTCAGTGATGCTCAATCACTTTGGGTTTGTAGGTGTTTGGGTTTGGGTTTTCCTCACTTGATGATTTTCGCTCAAAGTCCTCGGAGGATGGGATGCTCTTAAATGACAAATGTCAGTTTCTCTCGGAGCAGCCAACCAGCTAGTGGTTGTAGGGGCGGCTATTTATAGCCTAGGGAACAGCCCAACATGATAAGACATAAATGCCCTTCAATGATATGACCGTTAGGTGGGTAGATATTTTGGGACAGCTGGCGCATAGCACAGCAACGGTCGGAAATTTGAGTATCAAATTTCTTAGGGCTATCATGTTCCTCACTGTGTAGGCAATCCACACTGGCGAATTCCTAACTCCTCAGTCAGAACAAATTCCTCAGAGACCAGAAGAACTTCGTCTCTGTCACTGAAGAATATGACTGAACTGTATGAGATTTCCAATGGCTTCACTCGAAGGGATTGGTAGGTGTAGGATTTTGAGTTGAGCATCACATGGAAATTTTTCCTTAGTATTTCCTTGACCCCCTTTAACAGTACGGTGTTTCCTATGACTCAAGAAAGAGAAAATGAAACTACGAAAACAAAAGTCTTCATGCTTCATGTTCCTCAAATGAATACCAAGTCTTCAAGGTCACACCAATTTCTTCACTTTCAAAGTCTTCAGAAAGTCTTCAGAAATCCAAAGTATTCAGTCGAAGAACTTCATTTTTAGGGGTCGACTTTCTCTGTAAATATCAAACTCCTCATAGACTTATAGACCTGTGTACACTCATAAACACATTAGTCCCTTAACCTATAAGTCTTCAATACACCAAAATCACTAAGGGGCACTAGATGCACTTACAATCTCCCCCTTTTTGGTGATTGATGACAATATAGGTTAAGTTTTCAACGGGGATAATCATATGAAGTGTAAATACTGATATTGAGGAATTTGATTGCAAGATATAGAAGAACTCCCCCTGAAGATGTGCATAGTGAGGAATTTGCTTTTGAAGCAATGCACACTTGAAGAGTTGAATCATGGAGATCTCCCCCTATATCTTGTAATTCATACACGCATTTGACATAATATATGAAGAATTTGAAATGCATGATGAAATATGGTGACTGATGTAATTCATCATGCGTGCAATAACATTAACGAGGAATAAGCATGCAGAAGAAACAGCAAAAGTACCAGGCCACCATAGAGTTTTAAGTTTACAACTCGATCCAACAAAGTCATCAAAAGAACGAGAGTTGTAACTTAGAAAAAAACGCCCATAAAAGATAGACCCGCTTGAAGACTAACTCAAATTTCTCCCCCTTTGTCATCGAATGACCAAAAGGTTCGAAAATGAGGACTAACGCCCCTGAAGAATATCAAGTTGAGGAAGGAGCGCCAGCGTTGTTGGGGTCGTTTGTTGATGTAGGGCCTGCTGCAGTGTCGTCCAAGTCTTCATGCTCATCAGTTTCGCGCGATGAAGAATAGGAGCTGGCCACCAAGGAAGGAACCTTGACCTTCTTGTATTTCTTCGGTGGAGGTGCAGACCAGTCAAAGTCCTCCTTGAGACCCATGTTCTTTAGATCTTCTTCGCTGTAAATGTGAGACAGAACAGCCCAGGTGCGATTGAGGGTTTCATGAAGGTAGTAATGGTTTTTCTTCACTGCATTGTGGGTAGCAGTCATGTTGTGAAGAATTGAACCAAACTGACGCTTGACCCATTTGTGATTGCGATCAACCTTCTGGTGAAGACTGAGGAGAAGCTCACGGTCAGTCATCACCCTGGGAGCTGTGCCTTGAGGATTTGGCTTGGTTGTGTTGGCGGCAGAGTCATGGGTGGCAGAGTCATCATTGGTGGAGTAGGATGCAGCCTTGCGAAATTGACCATCCAATGGACGAATGCCTTCATCAATAACAGCAGTAGCCTTGCCCTTTTCATCAGCTGAGGAAAATGTCTGTTTGAGGACTTCAATCGGGGGCAAGTAGCTGCAATGGTTCAGTGTATCAGCTTTGTAGTTGAGTGAAGACCTTGTTCTGATGAATCTCATAATCCACGGAGCATAAGGCTTCAAATCAAACGGCGACATTGCGACATTGGCCAGAGTCCTCATGAAGAAACCATGGAAGTTGACGGGAACGCCATGGATGATATTGAAAAGCAGATTCTTCATGATGCCAACGACTTCTTCTTCATTCGAGTCGTGGCCCTTGATAGGACTCAATGTCTTCATCAGAATGCGATAGACAGTCCGAGGCACATATAACAATTCCTTCACAAGGAATTTAGTTCTTGGGGCCTGACCTGGCTTCATCAGCACTTGCATATAGTGATCTGTAAGCTCAGGTTCATTGTAGACTCAACGAGCAGCTTCAAGGGGAGGACTGAGAGGCAAAGCACGAAGCAATTCAGTAGCTGGTGCCTTGTAGTGAGTATTTTCAGACATCCAGTCCAGCACCCATGAATTCACATCTTCAGAGTCTCCGGTGATGTGCAGAGTTGCATAAAATTGAAGAATGAGCTCTTCATTCCAATCACATATATCAGTGCAGAAATTTAACAGCCCAGCGTCGTGAAGAACACTGAGGACTGGCACGAAGCACGGCAGAGATTCCATATCCACATGAGGAATGTGCTCATGGTCGAATACTTTGTCTTTGTTGAACAGCACTGAGGAATAAAAATTTGCCTGGCTGGCAGTCCAGAAACGCCTCTTCCTAATGCGAGCAGAGTCATAGGGGTTGTAATCAGTGAAGAATACGTGCTCGCCGAAGAAATCATTAGCCTTGAATTTTTGCTTCCTTGAGAATGGATCCTTTGGTTTGGGCAGAGGAGTGTCAGTTGCATTACAACCTCAGGAATCGCAACCTCAGGTTCTTCAGGCTGAGGAATTTCTGGTTCCTCTTCAGTGGCAGCCTGGGTCTTCAATTCTTCATGTACATTTTCTTCAGCACTAGTGGCTGGAATTTCTTCATGGACAGATGGGGTTGCACGAGCTTCATCAGATCCCATTTGTACTTCAGTAGCAACAGGGGACTGAGGAATTTGCTGTAAAGGTGTGAAAAGTGGAGAGTTGGGGTGCTGACTTTCCCAAAAGTCATCATTCATCACTGGTGTGGTACAGCCAATGTCCACGTCTTCATCTTCTATTTCATCAACGCCGGCCTCTTCAGCAGTAAACTGAGGCATAGGCGAGGAAACAGCTGGAGTTGAAGGGATTTCATCCACTTCAATTTCTTCATCCATCTGCTCTGACGAAGCAGCAAAAGGATTTTCTTCATCAGATCCGCTAGGGATCACATATTCTTCATCAAAAGGAACAAGGTCCTTTGATGGCATGGTTAAGATCGGAACAGCATCAATGGGGTTTGCAACTGAGCTGGTCAATTTCTTCATCTTCTTCGGAGCTGAAGAATCTGAAGAAGCTGATGCTTTCCTTTTCTTCATTGTTGCATGCTCTGCAGCCTTGGTCTTCTTCACATCTGATGCAGATGGACGGATTGGAGTTGGAAGAGGAATGTGGTTGAATTTCTTCAGGCACAACTGATGCAGTTGCCCTGACCTCTTCATTTTCTTCAGGCGCACCACTAGTGGATGCCCTGGCAATTTCATCAGCGGCTGGAATGCAGTCATCAGCCTTGGAACTCACATTTTCTTCAGCAGCCTGAATGTCATCAGCGGTGCTGCATGTTCTTCAGTTGGCTGAGCAGATGCTTCAGTTTGAGGAATTTCTTGTTGCGATGGGGCTGCAACATTGGAGGTGAACTTCTCAGTCAGTTTAACAAACCTGACCTTGGCTCCTTGCCAATCAACATAGTAAGCATTGAAATCATCACTGAGGACTTTGATTTCAGACTGGATCTTCACAAGATCATCAGTTGTCATAGAGATAACGTTGTTCTTCAGGAATTTCTCCTTCCTGTACTGCGCTTTCTTGATCTGCCTGGCCTTCTCAAATTTCCATTTCTCTTCTTGGATGAAGGCAGTTAGCATATGATTTTGGCCAGGAGTCAGCTTGAAGTCAGGCATAGGAGTGTTTGGGTCCTTGTGCCAGAGATCAATGTAATCGAGATCAACTTGGGATCCAAAAGCAGAGGCACATTTGTGCCCTTGGCTCTAGCGGCCCTGACTTGCCTATCTCTGATGATTTTAGCAAGTTCTTCATCATTAGCTTCGTCTTCTTCAGACGGCACTTGGAAGGCGACCTGCTTCTTGTGAGGACTTGGGAGAGAACCTCGTCCAGCAGTGGTCTTTGTCTTCAGCAGAGAGGATCCTGTTGAAGAATTTGGAGCAGCTGAGGAACTAGCTGAAGCTCCTGAGGCAATAGAGATGCCTGTAGTCCTTTGGCACGTGGCAAGATGCACAGGTGCTGAGGATTTGGTCGGAGCAGGAGCAGCGTGAGGAATTGACCGTGAGGGCTTTGAGGATTCTGGCTGTGAGGGCATTGAAGGTGAAGCACTTGGCTTACGCGCAGGCTTCTTTGCCATGGATTTCTTCGGCTTGACAGAGGCCTCAGCGGCAGCGGCAGCAGCAGAGTCTTCATTGAATTTCCTCACTGCTTCTCTGGCTTGTCTAGCCAGCTTGGCCTGGCACTTGGCCCATTCATCAGGATAATCCTCACCACACTTGAGGCTGGTGAGATCAGCTTCTTGGCCAGGTGCCAACGGAGGTCTTGGGCATGGAGGATTTAGTGCGAATTTCTTCATGTACTTGGGAGTCACATACCTGTACTCCCTCCACTCTCTTGCCCATCTCCTCTCTATCTTCTGAATGCGCACCTTGCGGTGATTTTTATCTTCCTCAGGGGGTGTGCAGTACCTAGCATAGATGTCCTCAGGGATTTCAAATGCAGTGTTGACCTCAGGCCTCTTTCCTCCTTTCTGTGGCTTCTTTCCATCAACCATTTTCTTCAGATGAGGAATTTTAACAATTGAATTCTCTGAAGAAGTATGCAACTTTTCTTCGAGGAACGCTGCAAATGAGTTAAGTTGATGAGAACCTAGAGATTCAGCAGCGGACATGAGTACCTGTGAACAGAGTATAGTTGCGAGGAATTTTGAGAGGTCATATGCGTTCTCAGAAGGTTTTTCAAAAAGAACAAGTTTGAGGAATTTGACCAGATGAGTCTTGAAGGATTTCACTAAGCGTTCTTTGTCTTAGGTTCCAGAGTTGTATAGATCGAAGATCCACACAATTGAGGAATCTTGAAGAAAAATTATTGCTTAGAGAAACGAATCAAGAACAGATGACATGTGAGGTGTTTAGTGTGTGAAGAATTTGAAGAATAAACACCTTTGAAGATTTTGTAGAAATCATTTGAATCAAAGAGGGCAATAAAAGTAACTTTTAATTACCCTGAACGAAGAACACGACGAACTGGGATGTGGAGATGTGAAGTTCGTCAGTGCAGATCTTCCACGCCCTAACTCGGCGGAGGAAGACGGCTACGGCGGCGGCGGAGTGAAGATTTCCACGGCCGGCACGAGTACGGCGGCGACGAGGTCGAGGCAATGAAGCTCTTCCTCACCGGTGATGATGAAGTAGCGGCGGCGCTAGGGTTTGAGAAGCTCGAGCTGGAGAGAGGTCGAGCGGAGTAAAGGAAGTGAGGAAGGGGAGAGGGGGTATTTATAGCCACGGTGAAAAACTGTTCACCCGAAGATTTTGGACGAACGTGCCCCCTTCTCATTCGCTTGACATGTGTCACCCACGTACTGAGAAGTGGAGATCGTGTTAGATCGTGGGTGAATAGATAAGTATTTTGTGGGATGCGGAACGGTTTGAGCGACAAAGCCGAAATTTGGATAAGATAAGTTTTAACGTTCCGTTCGCAAATTCTTCAGCTGACAAGGACACAGTGAAGATTTTGAACGAGTTTCAAATAGAACGCACATGAAGAATTTGTGAGTAGATTGGGTTGAGTTTAGCATAGAGGGGGTAGGGTCCGATCACATTCACTTAGCAGAAAAAGCAACTTGAAGAATTAGCCATAAGTGAATGCTGTAGAGGACATAAACTCATATATATATATATATATATATATATATATATATATATATATATATATATGAAGAAAAACGACGGAGAAGGTGAAGACAATGCAAAGTTGAAGAACATGAACAACTGAGGAATTTCAAAAACTGAGGAAAAACTCAAATTGAAGATTTTCAACTTTTGTGGTGGCGTGACCCACCGTATAAGAATGATGATTTCAGACACCGCTTACAATTGTCGTAGGGCTCTGAGAATCAAATTCTTCATTAATTTCTTCACACTTAGAGTGTTATTCTTCATTGATTGAAGAAAAACGTTTCTTCATGTGTCGCACATCTAAGTCATCAATTTTGCATAAGTGTTAGGATGAGTGTCCTTTTCAAAGAACATTCGAAGATTCTAAGATATTTAGCTCACATCGCAACTTGCTAAATCTCTTCTCATCCAAGGGCTTTGTGAAGATATCGGCTAGCTGTTCTTCAGTCTTCACATGCTCAATAGAAATGTCGCCCTTCAACACATGATCGCGAAGAAAATGATGACGAATCTGAATGTGCTTTGTCTTCGAGTGCTGAACTGGGTTGTGAGCAATCTTGATGGCACTCTCATTGTCACAGTAGAGAGGCACATTCTTCATGTTGACGCCGTAGTCCTTCAGAGTTTGTTTCATCCACAGCAATTGAGCATAGCAAGAACCAGCAGCAATGTACTCAGCTTCAGCAGTAGACAGTGATACGCAGTTCTGTTTCTTCGAGGACCAACAGACCAAAGATCGTCCGAGGAAATGACATGTACCAGATGTTGACTTGCGGTCCACACGATCACCAGCATAGTCAGAGTCGAAATATCCAATGAGATCAAAAGCCGAGCCCTTGGGGTACCATAATCCAAGTGTTGGTGTGTGAGCTAGATATCGAAGAATATGCTTCACAGCCTTATGGTGTGATTCCTTCGGTGTAGCTTGAAATCGGGCACACATGCAAACACTAAGCATAATATCTGGCCTAGATGCACATAAATACAATAAAGAACCAATCATGGAGCGGTATACCTTTTGATCGAAGTCAATACCATTTTCATCAGTGCACAGATGGCCATTTGTGGGCATCGGAATTTTGACGCCTTTGCAATCTTGCATGCCGAATTTCCTCAGTACATCCTTGAGGTATTTCTCCTAAGATATGAATATGCCATTGCGCTGTTGACGAATTTGAAGACCTAAGAAGAATTTCAGTTCTCCCATCATAGACATTTGATATTCTTCACTCATCATATAGGCAAATTCATCACTATAACGTTGGTCAGTACAACCAAAGATAATATCATCAACATATATTTGGCACACAAACAATTCACCATCATAAGATTTAGTGAAAAGAGTAGGGTCGAGTGAACCGGGTTTGAAGCCTTTCTTCATGAGGAATTCCTTCAAAGTATCATACCATGCCCGAGGGGCCTGCTTGAGGCCATAGAGGGCCTTATTGAGTCTGAAGACTTTGTCAGGATGCTTTGGATCTTCAAAACCTGGGGGTTGAGCAACATATACTTCTTCCTCAAGCTTACCATTGAGGAATACACTTTTCACATCCATTTGATATAAAGTGATATCATGATGGTTAGCATAAGCAAGTAATATGCGAATAGCTTCAAGTCTAGCAACAGGTGCAAAAGTTTCATCGAAATCAATTCCTTCAACCTGTGTGTAGCCTTGAGCTACAAGCTGTGCCTTATTCCTCACCACAAGGCCATTTTCATCTTGCTTGTTGCGGTAGATCCACTTTGTGCCAATGATATTGTGCTTGCGAGGATTTGGACGTTTAACCAGTTCCCAGACGTTGTTGAGCTCGAATTGATGTAATTCTTCTTGCATGGCCTGAATCCACTCAGGCTCCAGAAATGCTTCATCTACCTTAGTGGGCTCTGTGATAGAGACAAAAGCATAGTGCCCACAAAAGTTAGATAAATGTGAAGCTTTTGAGCGTGTGAGAGGACCTGGTGCTTCAATGTCATCGACGATCTTTTCAACTTGCACTACTTTTGCAACGCGAGGATGAGCTGGTTGTCGTCGAGGAATTTGATCAGCATTTTCTTCAGCACCATTTTCTTCAGCATTTTCTTCAGTTGCATTAGCTCGACGTTCTTCACGTTCTGGAATGAATTCTTCAGCAGATTCTTCGGTAGGAATGACATCCTCAGTAGCCTTGAACTTGATAGTTTCCTCAGGTGCTGGTTCATCTATCATAGAGGGTAGGTGCTCTCTTTGTGAGCCATTAGTTTCATCGAACCGCACATCTACAGTTTCAACAACCTTGTGAAGAACGTTGTTGAAGACTCTGTAGGTGTGCGAGTCCTTTCCGTAACCAAGCATAAAACCTTCATGTGCTTTCGGTGCAAATTTAGCATTGTGATGAGGATCTCTAATCCAACATTTAGCACCGAAGACTTTGAAATAACTCACATTGGGTTTCTTGTCGGTGAGGAGTTCATAGGCAGTCTTCTTGAAGAATTTGTGAAGATATACCCTGTTGATGATGTGGCACGCAGTATAAATTGCCTCAATCCAGAAGTGACGAGGCGTCTTGTACTCATCAAGCATAGTGTGAGCCATCTCAACAAGAGTTCTGTTCTTGCGCTCCACGACGCCATTCTGCTGAGGAGTGTAAGGAGCAGATAACTCATGAGTAATAGCAAGTTCATCAAGATAGTCATCAAGACCAGAATTCTTGAACTCAGTTCCATTGTCACTTCTGATGTGCTTGATTTTCACACCGAAGTTGGTTGAAGCCCTCGATGAAAAACGTTTGAAGACTTCCTGCACTTCATGTTTGTAAGTGACAATATGTACCCAAGTGTAACGAGAGTAATCATCAACAATAACAAAGCCATAGAGAGATGCATCATTTGTGACAGCTGAGTAATGATTAGGACCAAAGAGGTCCATGTGAAGCAATTCGAATGGTCGAGTAGTGGTCATGATAGTCTTTGCTGGATGCTTAGCCTTGGTCATCTTTCCAGCTTCACAGGCTCCGCATAAGTGATCCTTGAGGAATCTGACATTCTCAATGCCAATGACGTGCTTCTTCTTTGCAAGCATGTGCAAATTCCTCATGCCTGCATGACCAAGTCGTCGATGCCATAGCCAGCCTTCTGAAGCTTTTGCAAGTAGGCACACGGCTGGTTGCGGTCCTGTAGAGAAATCAACAATATACAAGTCTCCTCTCCTAAAGCCTTCGAAGACTTTGGAATTGTCAGCTTCCATAACCACAACACAATGATACTTGCCAAAGACAACAACCATATCAAGATCACAAAGCATTGAGACAGACATGAGGTTGTATCCTAAGGACTCGACAAGCATGGCTTTGTCCATGTGTCGATCCTTTGTGATCGCAACCTTACCTAGACCCAATACCTGACTTTTGCCTTTGTCAGCGAAGATGATATGCTTTAGATGCGATGGTGATAAGGGAGCATCCATCAATAGATTCTTGTCACCAGTCATGTGATTTGTACATCCACTATCGAGGACCCACTCAGTGGCTTTGGGTTGATCATCCTGCAGATGAATTAGTGCAGCTTACGAACTTCATATACTTCATTAGTGAAGAATATGACATCACAATTCATCAGACCAATTTCATCAAGCAATAACAGTTAAAACAATATGAGGACGTGAGAAATGCAAGTTCATTTCTTCATGATTAGCCTGCGTCCTTTCAGGCACTTTTCAGGTCTCCAGCAAATTCTTCGGACGTTTGAGCACGTCTGGAGACCTGACCCTGCATAAGAGATTAGTTCTTTTTCTTCACCACCCACATCTGAAGGGGTGGCAAAGAGTTCATCACTCTGCGAGCTCCATACGAGAAAGGTGGCATAGAAGCCAATCCATTTCGTTTCACATAAGAGGAGTTAGGGTAAGCATATGAATAAGCAGAGAAATTCTTCGAGGACTTATAAACATAATGATTAGAAGAATAATGCTCATATTCATAGCCCTTAGCTCTTCCCTGCGAAACAGAGTTGTTAGCACAATGATGTTCATATGAGGACTTTGATCCTTTTGAGGAATATGATCCACGTGAGGAATTCGATCCGTATGAGGACTTGGATCCATATGAAGAATTTGGTCCATATGAAGAATTTGATCTGGGGTTCCTATTCTTCACAGGTGGTGTCATGAGGACATTCACCTGAAGACTTTCAAGGCACCTTTTGGGAACCCAGATTTTCTTCATAGGAGAACCGTTCCTGCAGTTAGTGCCAACATATCTAGCAAATACTTCACCATTCTGATTTTTAAACAGTTCATAGTTGGAGTCAAATGACTCATCAGAAGAATGAGAAGATTCACATGTAAAGCCAGATAAATTAGATGGATCAACTGGAGGTCCCTTTGCAGCAACCCATGAGGTTTTGGGGTACTGCTCAGGCTTCCAATATGTACCATCAGCATTGAGTTTCCTCTCAAAGGCAATACCCTCTTTCCTAGGGTTCCTGTTGAGGATCTGCTTTTTAAGCACATCACAAAGAGTCTGATGCCCTTTGAGTCTTTTGTACATGCCTGTCATGTACAATTCCTTCAGCCATGCATCGTCAGTGATACTAGCAATGTCCTCAGATGAGGAATTAGTGATAGCAGAGACAGTTGAAGAATTTGTAGCATTAGAAGCATTTGAACATTCAGGTGAAGAATTAGCAGATTCACGTTCAATGCATTTCAAACATGGAGGAACAAATTCTTCCTGAGCAGCGCTGATTTGTTGAGCAAGTAATGAATCACGCTCCTTCTGAAGATCTTCATAACTCACTCTTAGCTTCTCAAGATCTTGCTGTTGGGGATCGTAGCAGAAATTTAAAATTTTCTACGCATCACCAAGATCAATCTATGGAGTCATCTAGCAACGAGAGAGAGGAGTGCATCTACATACCCTTGTAGATCGCGAGCGGAAGCATTCAAGAGAATGGGGTTGATGGAGTCGTACTCGTCGTGATCCAAATCACCGATGATCCTAGCGCCGAACGGACGGCACCTCCGCGTTCAACACACGTACGGTTGGGAGAGACGTCTCCTCCTTCTTGATCCAGCAAGGGGAAGGAGAGGTTGATGGAGATCCAGCAGCACGACGGCGTGGTGGTGGAAGTAGCGGGGATCTCGGCAGGGCTTCGCCAAGCTCAGCGAGAGGGAGAGGTGTTACGGGGGGGAGAGGGAGGCGCCAGGGCTTAGGGTACGCAGCCCTCCCTCCCCCCCTTTATATAGGGGCCCTGGGGGGCTCCGTCCCCTGGAGATCCCATCTCAAGGGGGGCGGCGGCCAAGGGGGGGGGACTTGCCCCCAAGTCAGGTGGGGCGCCCCCACCCCCAGGGTTTCCAACCCTAGGCGCAGGGGAGGCCCATGGGGGGTGCACCAGCCCACCAGGGGCTGGTACCCTTCCAACTTCAGCCCATGGGGCCCTCCGGGATAGGTGGCCCCACCCGGTGGACCCCCGGGACCCTTCCGGTGGTCCCGGTACAATACCGGTGACCCCCGAAACATTCCCCGTGGCCGAAACTGGACTTCCTATGTACAAATCTTTACCTCCTGACCATTCCGGAACTCCTCGTGATGTCCGAGATCTCATCCGGGACTCCGAACAACTTTCGTGTTACCGCATACTAATATCTCTACAACCCTAGTGTCACCGAACCTTAAGTGTGTAGACCCTACGGGTTCGGGAGACACGCAGACATGACCGAGACGACTCTCCGGTCAATAACCAACAGCGGGATCTGGATACCCATGTTGGCTCCCACATGCTCCTCGATGATCTCATCGGATGAACCACGATGTCGAGGATTCAAGTAATCTTGTATACAATTCCCTTTGTCAATCGGTACGTTACTTGCCCGAGATTCGATCGTCGGTATCCCAATACCTCATTCAATCTCGTTACCGACAAGTCACTTTACTCGTACCGTAATGCATGATCCCGTGACCAACCACTTGGTCACATTGAGCTCATTATGATGATGCATTACCGAGTGGGCCCAGAGATACCTCTCCGTCATACGGAGTGACAAATCCCAGTCTCGATCTGTGCCAACCCAACAGACACTTTCGGAGATACCTGTAGTGCACCTTTATAGCCACCCAGTTACGTTGTGACGTTTGGTACACCCAAAGCATTCCTACGGTATCCGGGAGTTGCACAATCTCATGGTCTAAGGAAATGATACTTGACATTAGAAAAGCTTTAGCAAACGAATTACACGATCTAGTGCTATGCTTAGGATTGGGTCTTGTCCATCACATCATTCTCCTAATGATGTGATCCCGTTATCAATGACATCCAATGTCCATGGTCAGGAAACCGTAACCATCTATTGATCAACGAGCTAGTCAACTAGAGGCTCACTAGGGACATGTTATGGTCTATGTGTTCACACATGTATTACAATTTCCGGATAACACAATTATAGCATGAACAATAGACAATTATCATGAACAAGGAAATATAATAATAACCATTTTATTATTGCCTCTAGGGCATATTTCCAACAGTCTCCCACTTGCACTAGAGTCAATAATCTAGTTACATTGTGATGAATTGTACACCCATAGAGTTCTGGTGTTGATCATGTTTCGCTCGTGGAAGAGGTTTAGTCAACGGATCTGCGACATTCAAATCTGTATGCACTTTACAAATATCTATGTCTCCATTTTGAACATTTTCACGAATGGAGTTGAAGCGATGCTTGATGTGCCTGGTCTTCTTGTGAAACCTGGGCTCCTTGGCAAGGGCAATAGCTCCAGTGTTGTCACAGAAGAGAGTCATCGGCCCCGATGCATTGGGAATAACTCCTAGGTCGGCAATGAACTCCTTCATCCAGATTGCTTCATGTGCTGCCTCCGAGGCTGCCATGTACTCTGCTTCACATGTAGATCCCGCCACGACGCTTTGCTTGCAACTGCACCAGCTGACTGCCCCACCATTCAAAATATACACGTATCTGGTTTGTGACTTAGAGTCATCCAGATCTGTGTCGAAGCTAGCATCGACGTAACCCTTTACGACGAGCTCTTCGTCACCTCCATAAACGAGAAACATATCCTTAGTCCTTTTCAGGTACTTCAGGATATTCTTGACCGCTGTCCAGTGTTCCATGCCGGGATTACTTTGGTACCTTCCTACCAAACTTACGGCAAGGTTTACATCAGGTCTGGTACACAGCATGGCATACATAATAGACCCTATGGCCGAGGCATAGGGGACGACACTCATCTTTTCTCTATCTTCTGCCGTGGTCGGGCATTGAGCCGTGCTCAATCTCACACCTTGCAATACAGGCAAGAACCCCTTCTTGGACTGATCCATATTGAACTTCTTCAATATCTTGTCAAGGTATGTCCTTTGTGAAATACCTATGAGGCGTCTCGATCTATCTCTATAGATCTTGATGCCTAATATGTAAGCAGCTTCTCCAAGGTCCTTCATTGAAAAACACTTATTCAAGTAGGCCTTTATACTTTCCAAGAATTCTATATCATTTCCCATCAATAGTATGTCATCCACATATAATAAGAGAAATGCTACAGAGCTCCCACTCACTTTCTTGTAAACACAGGCTTCTCCATAAGTCTGCGTAAACCCAAACGCTTTGATCATCTCATCAAAGCGAATGTTCCAACTCCAAGATGCCTGCACCAGCCCATAGATTGAGCGCTGGAGCTTGCATACTTTGCTAGCATTCTTAGGATCGACAAAACCTTCCGGCTGCATCATATACAATTCTTCCTTAAGAAAGCCGTTAAGGAATGCCGTTTTGACGTCCATTTGCCATATCTCATAATCATAGAATGCGGCAATTGCTAACATGATTCGGACGGACTTCAGCTTCGCTATGGGTGAGAAAGTCTCATCGTAGTCAACTCCTTGGACTTGTCGATAACCCTTAGCGACAAGTCGAGCTTTATAGACGGTAACAGTTCCATCCGCGTCCGTCTTCTTCTTAAAGATCCATTTATTTTCTATCGCTCGCCGATCATCGGGCAAGTCTGTCAAAGTCCATACTTTGTTTTCATACATGGATCCTATCTCGGATTGCATGGCTTCAAGCCATTTGTTGGAATCTGGACCCGCCATTGCTTCTTCATAGTTCGAAGGTTCACCGTTGTCCAACAACATGATTTCCAGAACAGGGTTGTCGTACCACTCTGGTGCGGAACGTGTCCTTGTGGACCTACGAAGTTCAGTGGCAACTTGATCATGATCGTCATCATTAACTTCCTCTCTCGTCGGTGTACGCACCATAGAAACATTTTCTTGTGCTGTGTTACTTTCTGGTTCGAGAGGGGTCATCTCATCAAGTTCCACTTTCCTCCCACTTACTTCTTTCGAGAGAAACTATTTCTCCAGAAAGGACCCGTTCTTGGCAACGAAGATCTTGCCTTCGGATCTGAGGTAGAAGGTATACCCAATGGTTTCCTTAGGGTATCCTATGAAGACGCATTTTTCCGACTTGGGTTCGAGCTTTTTAGGTTGAAGTTTCTTGACATAAGCATCGCATCCCCAAACTTTAAGAAACGACAGCTTAGGTTTCTTTCCAAACCATAATTCATACGGTGTCGTCTCAACGGATTTCGACGGAGCCCTATTTAAAGTGAATGCGGCAGTCTCTAAAGCATAACCCCAGAATGATAGCGGTAGATCGGTAAGAGACATCATAGATCGCACCATATCCAATAGAGTGCGATTACGACGTTCGGACACACCATTACGCTGAGGTGTTCCAGGCGGCGTGAGTTGTGAAAAATTTCCACATTTCCTTAAGTGTGTGCCAAATTCGTGACTCAAATATTCCCCTCCACGATCTGATCGTAAGAACTTTATTTTCCTGTTATGTTGATTCTCAACCTCACTCTGAAATTCCTTGAACTTTTCAAAGGTCTCAGACTTGTGTTTCATTAAGTAGACATACCCATATCTACTCAAGTCATCAGTGAGGGTGAGAACATAACGATAGCCACCGCGAGCCTCAATGCTCATTGGACCGCACACATCAGTATGTATGATTTCCAATAAGTTGGTTGCTCGCTCCATTGTTCCGGAGAACGGAGTCTTGGTCATTTTTTCCATGAGGCATGGTTCGCATGTGTCAAATGATTCATAATCAAGAGACTCAAAAAGTCCATCTGCATGGAGTTTCTTCATGCGTTTGACACCAATCTGACCAAGGCGGCAGTGCCACAAGTATGTGGGACTATCATTATCAACCTTACATTTCTTGGCATTCACACTATGAATATGTGTAACATCACGTTCGAGATTTATCAAGAATAAACCATTGACCAGCGGGGCATGACCATAAAACATATCTCTCATATAAATAGAACAACCATTATTCTCGGATTTAAATGAGTAGCCATCTCGCATTAAATGAGATCCAGATACAATGTTCATGCTCAAAGCTGGCACTAAATAACAATTATTGAGGTTTAAAACTAATCCCGTAGGTAAATGTAGAGGTAGCGTGCCGACGGCGATCACATCGACCTTGGAACCATTCCCGACGCGCATCGTCACCTCGTCCTTCGCCAGTCTCCGCTTATTCCGCAGCTCCTGCTTTGAGTTACAAATATGAGAAACCGCACCGGTATCAAATACCCAGGAGCTACTACGAGCGCTGGTTAGGTACACATCAATAACATGTATATCACATATACCTTTGGTATTGCCGGCCTTCTTATCCGCTAAGTACTTGGGGCAGTTCCGCTTCCAGTGACCGTTTCCCTTGCAATAAAAGCACTCAGTCTCAGGCTTAGGTCCATTCTTTGTCTTCTTCCCGGCAGCTTGCTAACCGGGCGCGGCAACTCCCTTGCCGTCTTTCTTGAAGTTCTTTTTACCCTTGCCTTTCTTGAACTTAGTGGTTTTATTCACCATCAACACTTGATGTTCCCTTTTGATCTCCACCTCCGCTGATTTCAGCATTGAATATACCTTAGGAATGGTCTTTTCCATCCCCTCCATATTGAAGTTCATCACAAAGCTCTTGTAGCTAGGTGGGAGCGACTGAAGGATTCTGTCAACGACCGCGTCATCCGGGAGATTAACTCCAAGCTGAGACAAGCGGTTGTGCAACCCAGACATTTTGAGTATGTGTTCGCTGACGGAACTATTCTCCTCCATCTTACAACTGTAGAACTTGTCGGAGACTTCATATCTCTCGACCCGGGCATGAGCTTGGAAAACCATTTTCAGCTCTTGGAACATCTCATATGCTCCGTGCTGCTCGAAACGCTTTTGGAGCCCCGGTTCTAAGCTGTAAAGCATGCCGCATTGAACCAGGGAGTAATCATCAACACGTGTTTGCCAGGCGTTCATAACGTCTTGGTTTGCTAGGACGGGTGCTTCACCTAGCGGTGCTTCAAGGACATATGCTTTCTTGGCAGCTATGAGGATGATCCTCAAGTTCCGGACCCAGTCCGTATAGTTGCTACCATCGTCTTTCAGCTTGGTTTTCTCTAGGAATGCGTTGAAGTTGAGGTTGACATTAGCGTGGGCCATTTGATCTACAAGACATATTGTAAAGATTTTAGACTAAGTTCATGATAATTAAGTTCATCTAATCAAATTATTAATGAACTCCCACTCAGACAGACATCCCTCTAGTCATCTAAGTGACACATGATCCGAGTCAACTAGGCCGTGTCCGATCATCACGTGAGACGGACTAGTCATCATCGGTGAACATCTTCATGTTGATCGTATCTGCTATACGACTCATGTTCGACCTTTCGGTCTCTTGTGTTCCGAGGCCATGTCTGTACATGCTAGGCTTGTCAAGTCAACCTAAGTGTATCGCGTGTGTAAATCTGGCTTACACCCGTTGTATGCGAACGTTAGAACCTATCACACCCGATCATCACGTGGTGCTTCGGAACAACGAACCTTCGCAACGGTCCACAGTTAGGGGGAACACTTTCTTGAAATTTTAGCGAGGGATCATCTTATTTATGCTACCGTCGTTCTAAGCAAATAAGATGTAAAACATGATAAACATCACATGCAATCAAATAGTGACATGATATGGCCAATATCATTTTGCTCCTTTTGATCTCCATCTTCGGGGCGCCATGTTCATCATCGTCACCGGCATGACACCATGATCTCCATCATCGTGTCTTCACGAAGTTGTCTCACCAACTATTACTTCTACTACTATGGCTAACGGTTAGCAATAAAGTAAAGTAATTACAT
Organism: Triticum aestivum; assembly: GCF_018294505.1. NCBI lineage: Eukaryota > Viridiplantae > Streptophyta > Magnoliopsida > Poales > Poaceae > Triticum > Triticum aestivum. Next base: position 256,362,985 of record NC_057808.1, on the reverse strand, counting down.
GACGTTCCAGTTGACACGCAGGTCATAAATAAATTAAGACAACTCCTATGGCTCCTGCCGGTTGTCATACTCATCGACATGCAAGTCGTGATTCCTATTACAAGAACATGATCAATCTCATACATCACATATATCATTCATCACATCCTTCTGGCCATATCACATCACATCACTTGCTGCAAAAACAAGTTAGACGTCCTCTAATTGTTGTTGCAAATTTTTACGTGGCTGCTATAGGTTTCTAGCAAGAACGATTCTTACCTACGCCAAAACCACAACGTGATATGCCAATTTCTATTTACCCTTCATAAGGACCCTTTTCATCAAATCCGATCCGACTAAAGTGGGAGAGACAGACACCCGCTAGCCACCTTATGCAACTAGTGCACGTCAGTCGGTGGAACCTGTCTCACGTAAGCGTACGTGTAAGGTCGGTCCGGGCCGCTTCATCCCACGATGCCGCCAAATCAAGATAAGACTAGTAATGGCAAGTAAATTGACAAAATCGACGCCCACAACAACTTGTGTTCTACTCGTGCATAGAAACTATGCATAGACCTAGCTCATGATGCCACTGTTGGGGATCGTAGCAGAAATTTAAAATTTTCTACGCATCACCAAGATCAATCTATGGAGTCATCTAGCAACGAGAGAGAGGAGTGCATCTACATACCCTTGTAGATCGCGAGCGGAAGCGTTCAAGAGAACGGGGTTGATGGAGTCGTACTCGTCGTGATCCAAATCACCGATGATCCTAGCGCCGAACGGACGGCACCTCCGCGTTCAACACACGTACGGTTGGGAGAGACGTCTCCTCCTTCTTGATCCAGCAAGGGGAAGGAGAGGTTGATGGAGATCCAGCAGCACGACGGCGTGGTGGTGGAAGTAGCGGGGATCTCGGCAGGGCTTCGCCAAGCTCAGCGAGAGGGAGAGGTGTTACGGGAGGGAGAGGGAGGCGCCAGGGCTTAGGGTACGCAGCCCTCCCTCCCCCCCTTTATATAGGGGCCCTGGGGGGCGCCGGCCCCTGGAGATCCCATCTCAAGGGGGGGCGGCGGCCAAGGGGGGGACTTGCCCCCCAAGTCAGGTGGGGCGCCCCCCACCCCCAGGATTTCCAACCCTAGGCGCAGGGGAGGCCCATGGGGGGGTGCACCAGCCCACCAGGGGCTGGTTCCCTTCCCACTTCAGCCCATGGGGGCCTCCGGGATAGGTGGCCCCACACGGTGGACCCCCGGGACCCTTCCGGTGGTCCCGGTACAATACCGGTGACCCCCGAAACTTTCCCGGTGGCCGAAACTGGACTTCCTATATACAAATCATTACCTCCGGACCATTCCGGAACTCCTCGTGATGTCCGGGATCTCATCCGGAACTCCGAACAACTTTCAGGTTACCGCATACTAATATCTCTACAACCCTAGCGTCACCGAACCTTAAGTGTGTAGACCCTACGGGTTCGGGAGACACGCAGACATGACCGAGACGACTCTCCGGTCAATAACCAACAGCGGGATCTGGATACCCATGTTGGCTCCCACATGCTCCTCGATGATCTCATCGGATGAACCACGATGTCGAGGATTCAAGTAATCCCGTATACAATTCCCTTTGTCAATCGGTACGTTACTTGCCCGAGATTCGATCGTCGGTATCCCAATACCTTGTTCAATCTCGTTACCGACAAGTCACTTTACTCGTACCGTAATGCATGATCCCGTGACCAACCACTTGGTCACATTGAGCTCATTATGATGATGCATTACCGAGTGGGCCCAGAGATACCTCTCCGTCATACGGAGTGACAAATCCCAGTCTCGATCTGTGCCAACCCAACAGACACTTTCAGAGATACCTGTAGTGCACCTTTATAGCCACCCAGTTACGTTGTGACATTTGGTACACCCAAAGCATTCCTACGGTATCCGGGAGTTGCACGATCTCATGGTCTAAGGAAATGATACTTGACATTAGAAAAGCTTTAGCAAACGAACTACACGATCTAGTGCTATGCTTAGGATTGAGTCTTGTCCATCACATCATTCTCCTAATGATGTGATCCCGTTATCAATGACATCCAATGTCCATGGTCAGGAAACCGTAACCATCTATTGATCAACGAGCTAGTCAACTAGAGGTTCACTAGGGACATGTTATGGTCTATGTGTTCACACATGTATTACGATTTCCGGATAACACAATTATAGCATGAACAATAGACAATTATCATGAACAAGGAAATATAATAATAACCATTTTATTATTGCCTCTAGGACATATTTCCAACACTTGCTTTCTTTGAAGAAATTCATAAGAAAGCTTCTCATGATCAGATAAGAGAGTGTTATGATGACCTTGAAGGTTGTCAAATCTAGACTGAAGTCTCTGAAGATTTTCAGTCAAGGTTTTAGCGCAATCCATTTCTTCACCCAACAAATCATCACTTTTATCTAGCATGTTTTTAACCTTTTCCAAGGCCTTTTGTTGTTTAGTGGCAATACAAACAAGCTTGGTACAGCTAGGTCCAAAATCATCATCACTAGACTCGGATGAGGAACATTCGGTTACCTTGGCACCTTTTGCCATGAGGCATGGTGTAGAAGATGATGGTTCGGTTCGAAAGTCATCGTTTTGAGTGATTCCTTGAAATCCTCAAACCAGGGATCATGACAAGTTCGATGACCTTCATAGACGTCAAAGATCGGTCCCAGATAAGCTTCGCATTGCAAAGATGCATAATGCGCCTGAATTCATCTCTGGATAGGCAGGAATAGATGATATCCTTCGCCATGATGTCAAGTCGAGTGTACTTGCGAATATCATAAATGTCCGCCATCTTGCATAGATCGGTAAGACCAATCTCAGTGATGGTCCACAACTCGCTGTTCAGTGCCATGAGGCGCTTCCTCATCATGGCCTTCCACTTGGGATAATCATGACCGTCAAAGATGGGGCATGTCACTTTCTTCATACCTGCGGTCGACGTAACTAAAACTCCAGGCGGTTAAACCAAAATCACACAGAACAAGGGAGTACCTTGCTCTGATACCAATTGAAAGTGCATTATATCGACTAGAGGGGGGTGAATAGGCGATTTTTATGAATTCTTCACTGAGGAATTTGCGGGTGAGGAAATACCTTAGCGAAGAACTACTTGCAGTGGAATAAGTACTCAAGAGTAAGCATAGCAGAACATAGGCATGGTCATCATGATGAAATGAAGACAAACACAGAGTACAGAAAGCGTAAACACATGATAGCACAGGATGAAGACAAACAGACTGAAGAAATTGAACTGAGGAGATTGAGAAAGTCTTCAGTCAAAGTCTTCAAACACAGATATGACAAGCACACAACACAGTAATGAGGAAATGAAAGAGTTGAGGAAATAGAACCAGTAAGCTTGGTGAAGACAATGATTTGGTAGACTAGTTCCAACTGATGTCTCAGTTGTACATCTGGTTGGAGCGGCTAGGTATTTAAACCTGAGGACACACAGTCCCGGACACCCAGTCCTGAACACGCAGTCCAGGACACTTAGTCCTCACCGTATTCTCCTTGAGCTAAGGTCACACAAACCTCGCCCAATCACTCGTGGTAAGTCTTCAGGTGACTTCCAAACCTTCACAAACTCGGTCACTCGGCGATCCACAATTTCTCTTGGATGCTCTAGACCATGACGCCTAACCGCCTGGAAGAAGCACAGTCTTCAAAGGTAACAAGCGTCGGATCCACGCAGGATCAATCTCTTCAGTGATGCTCAATCACTTTGGGTTTGTAGGTGTTTGGGTTTGGGTTTTCCTCACTTGATGATTTTCGCTCAAAGTCCTCGGTGGATGGGTTGCTCTCAAATCACAAATGTCAGTTTCTCTCGGAGTAGCCAACCAGCTAGTGGTTGTAGGGGGCGGCTATTTATAGCCTAGGGAACAGCCCGACATGATAAGACATAAATGCCCTTCAATGATATGACCATTAGGTGGGTAGATATTTTGGGACAGCTGGCACATAGCACAGCAACAGTCGGAAATTTGAGTATCAAATTCCTCAGGGCTATCATGTTCCTCACTGTGTAGGCAATCTGCACTTGCGAATTCCTAACTCCTTAGTCAGAACAAATTCCTCAGAGACCAGAAGAACTTCGTCTCTGTCACTGAAGAATATGACTGAACTGTATGAGATTTCCAATGGCTTCACTCGAAGGGATTGGTAGGTGTAGGATTTTGAGTTGAGCATCACATGGAAATTTTTCCTTAGTATTTCCTCGACCCCCTTTAACAGTACGGTGTTTGCTATGACTCAAGAAAGAGAAAATGAAATTACGAAAACAAAAGTCTTCACGCTTCATGTTCCTCAAATGAATACCAAGTCTTTAAGGTCACACCAATTTCTTCACTTTCAAAGTCTTCAGAAAGTCTTCAGAAATCCAAAGTCTTCAGTCGAAGAACTTCATTTTTAGGGGTCGACTTTCTCTGTAAATATCAAACTGCTCATAGACTTATAGACCTGTGTACACTCATAAACACATTAGTCCCTTAACCTATAAGTCTTCAATACACCAAAATCACTAAGGGGCACTAGATGCACTTACACTCTTCAATATGGCAATGCTAGCTAAGCAGGCATGGCGCCTTGTCCAACAACCAGAGAGCCTTTGTGCACGGCTGCTGAAGAGCATATATTACCCGGGGGGGTCAGTTTTTGAACTCTGATTTGGGATCTCATCCTAGCCAGGTATGGAGAGCCATAACAGAAGGAAAGGACGTGCTGAAACAAGGACTAATCCAACGCATAGGTAATGGTCAATCAACCAGAATTTGGGAGGATAATTGTATCCCGAGAGAGGAGATGATGAGACCGTATGGACACCTCCAGCCAAACCCACCGGTCTATGTGTCCGAGTTAATAGATCAAACTTAAGCTTCTTGGGACAAACAGCGGGTGCATGCAACGTTCCTGCCCATGGATGCAAGGTGCATACTCGGCATCCCTTTGTGCACAAAAAACATAGAAGATTTCTGGAGCTGGAGCCATGAGAGATCGGGGTTTTTCTCGGTCAAAAGTGCATACCGGATGCTTGTGAGTACTAGGGCAAGAAGGGAAGCGTGGCTGGAAACAAGAGCGGGATCATCCAGTACGTCACAGGAGGAGGGGGCATGGAAAACTCTCTGGAAAGTGCAAGTGCCTGCGAAAATTCGAATGTTTCTGTGGAGACTGTCAAAACATTCCATTCCCACGAATGATGTCCGTGAGCATCGACACATGACTGATTCCAGCTCATGTGGTATGTGCGGTCAGCCGGACTCGTGGAGACATTCTCTGCTGCAGTGCACTATGTCACGGTATATATGGGCTCTAGTAGATGAGGACCTCTCTCAGCAGCTAGTAGCTGTAACGGAACCAAGCGCGAAGCAGTGGTTGTTCACTCTCATGGAGTTGTTAACCCATGATCAGTTCGTTAAACTCACTGTTTCGTTGTGGGCAATTTGGTCATCGCGGCGCAAAGCTATTCACGAAGGAATATTTCAGAGCCCACAAAGCACACATGCGTTCATCTGTAGGTTCATACAAGAGCTTGAACTGGTTCAAGAACCAGGCAGAGCGCCTCAAGGCGAGGAGCGGGTGCAGTCCAACAAAACCAACGACCAAAAGCTCCTCCACCGGGTGTAGCCAAGATACATGTTGACGCCGCATGTCACAGGGGCACATGAGGAGTTGCAGCGGTAGTCTGCAGAGATGCTAATGGAGTATTCTTGGGGAGCTCAACCCTTGGTATAGCAGGTGTCGATGATCCGGCCATTCTCGAGACGATTGCATGTAGGGAGGCACTTGCCCTAGCCCAAGACCTAAACCTCCAGGATGTGCTGGTGGCCTCGGATGCGAAGGATGTTGTGAATGCTATCAACAAGTCGTGCCAGGGTTCAAATGGAGCAATTGTTGCAGAGATAAACAGTTTAGCTTCCTTGTTTAGCTTTACATTTACTTTTGAATCTCGTGCCGTCAATGTAGAGGCACATAGTTTAGCCAAGCATGCTTTGTCACTGGGACCGGGGCGCCACTTATGGCTAGGCCAATCCCATGATCAGCGTTGTATCCCACACCATGTGGAATTTTCTGAATAAAGCTTGGTTTAATCGCTCAAAAAAAGTAGGATTTTCCACAAAAACAACCCATGCAGCAAACACGGGAAAAAACATGTCCACAACCCAACGAAGGGGTCACATCAATGCGGGGCTGGATATGGCCCCGGCTATGCCTTGCTAGCCGAGGCAGAAGGAGCCACTGATGGGCCGGCCTAGTAGGGACTTGGTTTGGCGATGCTGACATGATGATGACATCAAGATTACATCACACTAAATCTGTTTTTTTTTACTTTTTATTTCTATTTTAATTAGATCAATTAAGAAAATATATATTTACTCTTTTAAAAAAAAATCCTGGAATTACAAAACATTAACATCGTATAAACAACTTGTTAACACAATTTTAAAAATGTTGATAGCTTTTTAAAAACTGTTCTTGACAATGAAAAAATGTTCCCACATTTCAAAAGATCTATGTGAATTTTTCAAAAATTGTTTATCCAATATAAAAATAATGTTTGTGTGATATAATAAAAATGTTTCGTACCATTAAAATATGCATGTATCAATTTAAAGAAATATTCTCACGTTTCAAAAAATTATTCTTGACATTTGGAAAATGTTTATACAAATGTTAAAATTTGCTCGTGTAGGTTAAAAATGTTTATTACCATCCAAAAAATGTACATGACATTTTAAAGAAATATTTTGCATTTTTATTTTAAAAAATTGTGAAATTTAAATAATGTCATACGATGTAAAAAAATGTTCAAGTAGTTCAAAAAAATATTGTCATTTTAATACGATGCAAAACATCAAATAGTTCAAAAAAATTGTTGGCATTTAAAAAAATTAATAGTATTTAAAAGAAATATTCTCACATTTGAAAGAAATGTTCGTCACATTAAAAAAACATTATGCAATGTAGAAACAATGTTTGCGTAGTTTAAATTTTGTTTATTACCATTAAAAAATATACCAACACATAATTTGGAAAATGTTATTGTGTGTTCAAAAAAGTGTTTAAAACATGTACTTCAAAAATGTGTGTCATATATTTGAAAAATGTCGAACGTGTATCACAAAACTGTTTAATGTCTGCACTGAAAATGTACACTTTGACTGAGAAAAGGTAGACATGTGCTAAAAAATACCCATAAAAACTAAGAAATAAACAAAAAGGAGAGTGAGGAAACGAAGGAAATATAGAAATAAAAAACAAAGTATAATGAAGAAAGAAGGAAAACAAAAAAAGGGTGAGAAAACAAAGAAAACCGAAGTATAACAAAGAAAAAAGCAATGAAAACCGAAGAAGAAACAAAGAAAACCAAAATAAAAAGCAACAGAA